>NC_043002.1:10459872-10472158 GCF_006345805.1 Octopus sinensis
TCCTTTAGCAAACCTTATGATATTGCTTCTAATAAATCTTGATTTGTATGACTATACCAACTATGATTCCTGTCTGCTCCCTCAGCCCTATCCCTACCAGATACTGCTCTCTGTTCTCTTAGCCTTAGATGTACAAGGATTTGATAAACTAGTCAATAAATTAAAACTGATCCCATAAAAACAAAAAAAAATCAGTGACTAGCAGAGTCTGTAACAAGGTATATCTTCTTGATAACTTAGTAACTTCTATGCTGGAGTGGAGAAAGCATGTTCTTTGTTTATCTCCTTAACTTCTTGGAAGTTTTAGGTATAATTATACTAACGTGTCCATCTGTTCTAATTTAATTAAATTCTATGTCTTTGTGCAGCTGAGGATTGCTCTGCATTTTAAATTGATGTAATGATTGCATTGTTCAATTAAATAGTGTGGCATGAAACGATCACATTGCATTGCCTCTGGATATACTTGTTGTTTATATATATATATATATATATATATATATACATATATATACGTATATATACATATATATACGTATATATACATATATATACGTATACATACATACACACACACACACACATATATATATATATATATATATATTGTTGAAATTTATATAAAAACAAAAGATGAAGACAGGTGTATAAACAACAAACAGGTGTATTAGTTTAATGCTCGGGAAGGTGAGAAAGTCTTTTCCATTTCGAGCCTAGACTCTTCAACAGAAAGGTACACGAGGAAATAAACAGAGAGAGAATATATATGGATATATGCAGTTACACACACACGTGTGTCCGTGTGTGTGTGTTTCTGTGTGTAATTGTGAATGAATCAGTTTACATGAAATCATATTCAACCACACTTACAGAAACCCGTATCTGCACATTTACACACATCTGTATCTATGTGTCTGTGTGTGCCTGCGTGCAGGATTTCAAATGTAATCTCTATTATTAGGCACAAGAAAAGACGCAAATAACATTGTTTATGTAGCTGCTCAGTATCTAACTGAAGTACTACAGTATGTTGGAATGTAAACGAAGAGAGAGAGAGAGAGAGAGGGGGGGAGAGAGAAAAACAGATAGACAGAAAGAGAGAGGAGAACAGATAAGAGAAGCCACAAGTAGAAAACATGAATAGAGATGGAGAGACAGTGAGTACGACTCTATGCAAAAATTTCAATGCCTAAAATTTCAAGCATACATTCCATTCTGTTGAAGTTTTAAATTATTATTGACGCAAACAAGAGTGTTTCTATAGAACGCCGGCGCCATTTGAATGCATCTGTATGTAACGAGGCTACCATTGGAATGGGATTCCACGTGATAAAAGAGACAACGTTTCTCAATTGTAAACACCTGGGTGCATGCACAAACATCAATTACTCTTTACTCTTTACTCTTTTACTTGTTTCAGTCATTTTGACTGCGGCTATGCTGGAGCACCGCTTTTAATCGAGCAACTCGACCCCGGGACCTATTCTTTGTAAGCCCAGTACTTATTCTATCGGTCTGGTCTCTTTTGCTGAACCGCTAAGTGACGGGGACATAAACACACCAGCATCGGTTGTCAAGCAATGCTAGGGGGACAAACAAACTTTGTAAGCCCAGTACTTATTCTATAGGTTTGGTCTCTTTTGCTGAACCGCTAAGTGACGGGAACATAAACACACCAGCATCGGTTGTCAAGCAATGCTAGGGGGACAAACACAGACACACAAACACACACGCACATACATATATATATACATATATACGACGGGCTTCTTTCAGTTTCCGTCTACCAAATCCACTCACAAGGCTTTGGTCGGCCCGAGGCTATAGTAGAAGACACTTGCCCAAGGGGCCCAAGGTGAACCCAGAACCATGTGGTTGGTAAACAAGCTACTTACCACACAGCCACTCCTGCGCCTATTACAGGCGCAGCTCTTCATTTCTTTCACCAGTAATTCCAGATATACAGAAAACTGAAAGCGTTAAGTCTGTCTAGCCAAAATATAAAAAATAAACACTCAAGATTCGTTACATGCAGAGATTTCCATTTATAACTGAGAAGTATAGCAGATATCATTACTTGTGCCAAATATTATGGACTGGTCAGATTTCATATGTACACAACTAAATCTTCAGTTCTATATTTAAGAGATGAGAAATTATGTACATTATTTACATTATCTACATTTGACGGATATTTGTCCACATCTTGTTTGTTGTTAACAACGTTTCGGCTGATATACCCTCCAGCCTTCGTCAGGTGTCTTGGGGAAATTTCGAACCTTAGGATTGAGAACCCAGGTTCGAAATTTCCCCCAAACACCTGATGAAGGCTTGAGGGTATATCAGCCGAAACGTTGTGTTAACAACAAACAAGATGAGGACAAATATCCGTCAAATGTAAATAATGTAAATAATGCACCATCAAATGTTAGTTTCAAATTTTGTCACAAGGTCACCAATTCCAGAGCGTGAGTGAGGCAATTACATCGACTCCAGTACACAGTGCAAGCTATTGACACTGAGACCAAGCTTAAAGCTTAAAGTATAAATAATCAGTAACTATAGATATATCATTGTCTAACATCATTGACTTAACAAAGTGTTCTGCAGTTAAGGGAATAAATTCGAGACAGTTTGGTGTGCTGCTTAACCACTGATCTGAAAGGAATAAAGTTTAAAAAACCCTAAAAGAACTTATTTCGAAATACCTACAATTGTTGGCCAAAATATTACGGCAAACAGCGTCCATGAATTGGCAAAAGTTGCTGGCGCTTCCAAGGAATAATCCCAACTAGAAATCAATAAACGCTGATGAGGACCGGAAAGAAATGATTCACTATTCTATAGAATTCTTTAAATCCTATGAAACTTAGGATCTACCGCCACAAAGATTGTAGCAGGAAAGTGACCCTCGAGCATGCTGCTGCGTAATTAAAATTCACCGTGGTTATGCAAAGGCTTAACCACAATTAAGGATTAAGAATCTTGTATCACATGTGGTCGAGACTACTATTCTCAATGGTTTCGCCAACAGAGAAAATATAGTGATACACAGCATGATACTCATACCTATTTCTTTATTACCCACAAGGGGCTAAACACAGAGCGGACAAACAAGGACAGACATAGGTATTAAGTCGATTACATCGACCCCAGTGCGTAACTGGTACTTAATTTATCGACCCCGAAAGGATGAAAGGCAAAGTCGACCTCGTCGGAATTTGAACTCACAACGTAACGCAGACGAAATACCGCTAAGCATTTCGCCCGGCGTGCTAACGTTTCTGCCAACTCATACCGACAAATGTGCCCTTTCACTGTAGATGGGGCGCAAATTAGCAGAAATTGTATCTTCAGACAAAATGTTTCGTACTATTTGTCGGACCCTATGCACTGTGTGTTAAAATCTCACCGAAGTCACTCTGGCTTCTACACGTTATAAAAATAATGATTACATTTCCATCGATGGATCACTTGAGAACATTGCAATTTCTACTAATTTTCAAATTATTGTAGGAAATATAGAAAGAATAAAAAATACAACTTTATGTTCAATAATACATTGAAATAGAATATATCAATTTTCACATCCATTTCATATAATGTTCTTTTTAATGGGATTCAATTAGGGTCTATATCATTCACAGAATTAAATTATAAAAAAATTACCTTAATCTTGAACGGGAATCTGTAGCACAGTGCATTAGAAATTAAATGTTAGAAATGCAAAAGAAAATAGTTTCATTTCTTATATGGAAGATAACATTTCAAAAGAAGCCCGATAATGTTTCGAACGCACAAAATGTCTTCATTAAGAAAAATTCTTATGCACTTATGTTTACCTTTCAGCCAAAGCATTCGTGAGAATTCTTTTACTCCTACAACGCAAAAACACGCACACCACACCACACACACACACACACACACACACACATATGTATATATATATATATATTATATATATATATGTATATATTATATATATATACATACATTCATATATAATGTATGTATATATATATAATTATATATGTATATATATATATATATGTATGTTTATAGATATCTATATATATATGTATGTATATATATATATATATGTATGTTTATATATATATATAGTATGTATATATATATATATATGTATGTATATATATATCTATATATATATGTATGTATATATATTATCATGTTATGTATATATATATATATATATGTATGTATATATAATATATATATATGTATGTATATATATATTATATATATATATTAGTATATATATATATATATATATATGTATATATAATGTATATATATGTATATATATATATATATGTATGTATATTTATATATTATATATATATATATATATATGTATAATATATATATATGTATATATATATGAATTATATATATATATATGTATATAATATAATATATATATATATATATGTATAGATATATATTATATATAATATAGTATATATATTATATATATATATATATATATATTATATATATATTATATATGTATATATAGATCAATAAATGGTGGGGTTGTGTTGACCGCACGTGGAGAAATGATAAGTAAGGGAAAATTTTTTTAAAATGCAGAATGCTCAAATGAAAGAAAATTTTAATAAAATGAGAAAATGATATAAAATATATAAATATATATTTATTCAACCGTTTTCGTCATTGTATGACTTGTCAAGAATATTTATGTTTTAAGAAGTATTTTAAAAATTAGAAAGGGAAAAAAAAAAAGAAAATTGCATTGTTTTTGTAAAAGAATAATGATAAAAATGTACAAAAATTAAAAATAAGTTCTCCGATACATTGTGAGTTCGTTGTGTATCTTGAGTTTTATGGTTGTTTACAAAAATTACCTTGAGGTGTTAAGATCCAAAGGGATTAAGAGCATGTGATGTGTTGTGTTGTTAAATTCAGCATGTTGCAGGACAGGAAGTAGTAGTAATTGTGGTCCTGGTTCTTCAGTTCCTGTGTTGTGGGTAAGGGGAGACAACTCTTTTGAGTTCTTCAATAAAACCCAAATTATAAAAACTATCATTTTAGCTTCATTTGCATTATCTTTTTATATAATTGCTTGTTAACTTAACTTTCAGATTTTAACACTTTATTTATATTATTTTCTAATATAAATCTGCATAGACAATTGCATTTCAAATTGTCATATCATTTATAATAAAAATGATAGTAATAACAACAATAGTAAAAATGATATTTAAAGAATATAAGTTTTAGCTTGAAGTGATGAATGCATGGTATCTTTATATATTTGTGTTAGTCCATCCATGAAGAGTGAGGTAGAGAAAGGAAGTTTGATCAACGAGGAGTTTGCATATTAAGTTGTGTTTGGAATTTTTCAATAAAGAGATTCTCCTTGTTAATTCTCTCCTGTGTGGTGATCCCGTCTTTACATTGGTAGAAGGGGAATATATAGAATTTGGGGTTTAAGTCTTTAGCACATGAGTCTAAGTGGTCACTCAGTGGAATTTGTCGGTATTCCGGAGATTTATTTGTTCTTTATGCACCGTTACTCGTTTACGTAACGGGAGACTCGTTTGTCCACATAATTATGTTGGCAACCAGCGCATGTGAGAACGTAGATAAGGTTCTCGGAGGAACAGGAGAAGTTAGTCTTGATTTTAAACTTCGTACCTTGTTTGAAGGTAAATTCAGAGCCTTCAAGTAGAAAGGGGCAGGTACCACAGTTTGAGCGTGCACATTTTTTTACTGTTGGGGGTGGATGTGGTGTGTGAAGTTTGGCATTTGTCAAGAGTTTTTTTAAAGATTTGTGTTGCCTTTTGCATTTGAGGATTTTGTGTGTATTTATAATGTTTTTCATTTTTGGGTCTGTTGACAGTAGACTGAGGTTTTGTATGATTGTGGTGTATGCTTCGATATTTTTGGGGTTGGGGTGGAAATGTATGGAAGTATTTTGAGGTTGTGTGTGGTGTTAGGTTGGGTGGTTTTCAGTGTAGTGTTGTCTAGTTCTTTGGCGCGTTTTATTCCATACTCTATAAGGGTGGAGGGGATATTGACGTTGTAATAGTGTTTTTTTTGAGGTCTTGAAGGCGTATTTCTCGTGTTTTGGATCCGAGACAATGGTGCATACCCTTTTAGCTAAATTGAAAGGGATATTTGTCTTGGTGTGTTTGGGTGGCATGAACTAAAGAGGAGGTATTGTTGTGAGTCTGTAGGTTTGTGGTAGATGTCTGTTATGATTTGGTTCTTAGGTGTTTTTATAATTAGGAGATCAAGGAATGGGAGATGATGTTTGCTTAATTCCATAGTGAATTGGATGTTGGGATGTATGTTGTTTAGTATGGTTTTGAATTCCAGGAGTTTTTCATAAGGTTCTTTCCATATGATGAAACAATCATCTAAATACCTTTTCCAGTTTTCCATTAGGTAGGTGTGGAAAACATGTCCAATTTCTGGCTTGATATTTCATAGAGTGACAGTTCGAAGTAACCCATTATGAGGTTCGCAAGGACTGGTGCAGCCTTGGTACCCATCGCAATGCCACATTTTTGACGGTAGTGTGTGTCGTCGAAGAGAAAAAAATTGTTTGTCAGAATGAACTAAGAGATTCTGTAATAAAAGACTTGTTAATGCGGTCAGGGAATGTCTCTGGGTGTTTTTTTCAATTGCCTCTATACCATAC
Source organism: Octopus sinensis (assembly GCF_006345805.1). NCBI lineage: Eukaryota > Metazoa > Mollusca > Cephalopoda > Octopoda > Octopodidae > Octopus > Octopus sinensis. Next base: position 10,466,564 of record NC_043002.1, read on the forward strand.
TCGTGTGGAATGTTGGTGTAGAGGTTGATGACATCAAAGGATACCAGGAGTGCCTCCTCGTTAACTGTTTTCGGGAGGGTGTTTGAGCATGTCCAGATCATCCCTAATGAAACTTTTGATGTGGGTAAGGAAAGGTTTCAAAAGGATGTCTAGGAAGTTACTCAGGCGGTGTGTTTCACAGGAGGTACCAGCCACGATGGGCCTTAGTTTTAGGTCCTCCGGTGCTTTGATGTTGATGTGGATGTCAGTGGAGAGTTTGCAGGCTTCGGTGATGTATTGTTTTTATGGATTTTAGGAAGGCCATAAAAAAGGCTGGGCTTGCATTTGAAAATGGTGATATAATCCCTTTCTTTTTCTGTGAGTCCCTGACCGTGTTGGCGTATGAGTGTGGTGAGGTTTCTGATTGTTTTTTGCTGTTTGTAGTTGTTAATAACCTCATAGAAAATGTTATTGTTAAGCATGGAGAACACTAGGTGTTTATAAAATTCCGTGTCCATAAGGACCACAGCACTCCCTTTGTCCGCTTCTTTGATGGTGAGGTTTTTATCCAGTTGTATGTCACGTAGGTTTTCCCATTCTTCCTTACTGAAATTGGATTTTACCTTGGTTTTGCTTGGGGTAAAGGGGAGACTCTGGATGTGTTTACAGAAATCGTCCAGTGTTTTATTTCTCCCTTTTGGTGGTAGGAAGTTGCTTTTATTTCTGATCAATGAATCGTCCCCATTGTTGATATCTGTCAAAGCTTCTGTTAGGCGAAGTTTTCTGCAGAATTCAGAAACGTCATCCTTGGGTGTTCTTGGGGTGGGTGTGAATTTCAAACCTCTTGCTAGGATGTTGATTTGGGTTGGTGTCAGTGTTTTGCTGGAGAGGTTTATAATTTTTGTTTTCTTATTTTGGGTCTGTGTTAGCGGTGGTGTTTGTATTTTTCCCCTCTGTCTAAAAAATGGTTGTTGAGGTAAGGGGTGTATTCTTTGTTAAAGTTCTGGTTGTATGTGTAGGAGTGTTTTTGGGTGGGGAGGTTGGAGGGGGGTAGGTAGTTGTCGTATTTGTGTTGGTATGGGATGCGATGGTGTAAGGATTTGTGAGAAATGCGATGGGTTTGTGGGTGTGTGACTGGTAGATTGTATGGGGGGATGTAGGGGGTATGTAGTTGTGGTGATTGGGTTCGTGTGGGATGTGAGGGTTTGGAGATCTGTAGGAGATGTGGTAGGAATGTGGTTGTTGGATGGGTGGACTATAGGGGGTTCGTTGGGTGGGTCTTATATGTATCGGTGTGGGTAGGATGCCTTGTTTGTTATTAGTGTGAGGGAGGGGAGCCTTGAGGGGGGGATAATTTCTAGTGTATGGGAGGTTCTTGAAGGTTCTAATCGGTGGGGGAGGGGTGGTAGAGTGAGTTTGTGAGTAAACTTGGTAGTCGGAAATTGAAAGAAGCCTGTCGTGTGTGTGTGTATATATATATCACCGTGATCACCGTGACCGACCAGGCTATCAGATGTTGCTACACATCGCTGGTCACAATGCGCTTCGCATTGTTTTAGCCTTCAAGTGGCGCCACCCCGCTGGCTAGGCGAGCAGGCCAACAGAAGAAAGAGTGAGAGAAAGTTGTAGCGAAAGAGTACAGCAGGGACCGCCACCACGCCCTGCCGGAGCCTCGCGGAGCTTTAGGTGTTTTCACTCAATAAACACTCACAACACCCGGTCTGGGAAACGAAACCACGATCCTACGATCGCGTGTCCGCTACCCTAACCACTGGGCCATTGCGCCTCCACACACATATATATATATATGTACATACATATACATATATATATATCAATATCCCCCTCATCTCTTCTCCCTCCTCCTCCCCTCTCCCCCTCATCTCATCTCACCCCCCTCTCACCACCCTCATCTCTCCTCCCTCCTCCTGCCCTCTCCCCCTCATCTCCTCTCTCTACACTACACCATACGACATTACACTTCACTTCATACATACATACACACGTCCAGACCTCTCATACGCACATACATACTCTCTCATACACACACGCACCCTTATGTTGGGGCGAAGTCATTTGACCCTGTTATCTCCCCTACTTTCCCTCTTGCGTCTAACGTCTGATCTCTGACTTCTGGCCGAAATCAGACCGCCATGTTGATTCGTTAGCTCTTGCACTCATTTTTTTTCTCTCCTTGTTTCTCTCCGTGTTTCTTTTCTGTGTTTCTTTCTGTTGAAGAGCGTAGGCTTGAAACGTAAAAGACTTGTTTTATTTCTATTCCTGAGCGCCATACTAATACAATTGTTTGTTTGTACTCCACCTGCCTTCGTCTTTTGTTTATTTTCATAAAGCTTCCCGTTATATTTGTGCGTGTATCTTTGTGTCTGAGTTTGTACGCCCATCATCGCTTGACAACCGATGTTGGTGTGTTTACATGCCCATAACTTAGCGGTTCAGCCACAGAAACGGATAAAATAAGTACTAGACTTGCAAAATATAAAACCTGGGGTCGATTTCTCCGACTAACACTCATCAAGGCGGTGCTCCAGCATGGCCGTAGTGAAATGACTGAGGCAAGAAAAGAATAAAAGAATGTGTGTGTATTTGCGGGTGCTCACGCGCGTGTGTGTGCATGTGTGAGCAATAAAGAAATAGTGTGTGCATGTGTGAGTATGTGGGCGTGTGTATGTGTGTGTTTGCTTACGCGCATGTGTGCACATATGTATGTGTGTGTTGTACCTGAGCGTGTAGGTGCGTATATAGGTTTGAGAGGATGTGCGTGCATATATATATATATATATATATGTGTGTGTGTGTGTGTGTATGAATGTATGTAAGTAAGTATATTGAAAATGCGGTGACAGACATAAATCAGTGGAATGTAATTGACCAAGGTAAAGAAGAAATGTATATTTAAATAACATACACTATTATATCTTGATTTATTGGTATTATTTCGCCTTTGAAAGAGAAAGAGAAAGTTAGAAAGAGAGAGGGAACGAGGTCTAATGATATATATATATATAATATATATATAAATAAATATACACGTCGTATATATGTATATATATATATGTGTGTGTATTTGTGTGTCTGTGTTTGTCCTCCTAGTATTGCTGATGAACAACCGATGCTGGTGTGTTTACGTCCCCGTCACTTAGCGGTTCGGCAAAAGAGACCGATAGAATAAGTACTGGGCTTACAAAGAATAAGTCCTGGGTCGATTTGCTCGATTAAAGGCGGTGCTCCAGCATGGCCGCAGTCAAATGACTGAAACAAGTAAAAGAGTAAAATATATATATATATATATATATATATATATATATATATATATATATATATAATATTTATGAAATGTAAAAGCCGGACTAGACTATTTTATGCACAACACCATTGTCTCCGAGACAAAGGGATGCCAACAACAATATATAAATAAATATATATAATATATAATATATATATATATATAAAACTCTAGTTGTGTGAGTGTCTGTCTCCTTCGATTTAGATTCCTAACTCCTCCCACATTCTGCGGTGCAGTTTAACTAAATTCGGTATTATTATAGTCGTGATTCATATCGAGCCCGTCTGACTATTGGCGGGCGTCAACGATGAGTCTACGATTTTAAAAATAATTTAACATCATTTTTTTTCCATTTTAATGCATAAAATGCATCGTGTGTCGATGGCGGCGGAGTTGGCGTCCACGCTCACAGCTGCACCTGTTTGCTTCTCCCCCTTCCCTCCCTCGTGAAGCTGTGGGGAAGGGAGTGTAAAGAAATCAACGTCGTAATGCGTTGTGAAGGAAACCAAGCGTTCTTTTAGAACAACGACTTCATGGCTTGAAGACACCAAAACAAAAATGGCTAAGAAAGCCCGAATTTATAAGGGAAGTAACTCTCTAAAAATGCTTATATAGTTATTTCCCTTACAAACCGAGCAAACGCCGGGCGATACTGCTAGTATATATATATAACTTAGAAAACTTAGAAAGGTTTTGGCCAGTATTGGCCCAGGCCATGTCTAACTTAATAGCCCCACTGGCGAAGTCTTTCAGTTCAGGATTTGGGCACCAAGAACCCATTCGAGTAGAGAGTCATTGTTTGCGGAGACATATCGGGTGTGGGTGGTTTGTCCGGTACTGTTTGAGGAATTTGTCCAAAAACTTCTTGAATTTTGTGTGGTCAGTTTCTTTTTTGACGTGTCTTGGTGTAATGTTGAAGAGAGCGGGTTCAATTGAGGTGAAATAGTTGTGCCAATTGTCGTTATGTGATGCGATTTAGATTTTTGTTGTGGACGGATGGCACGTGGTCCAAGCCTTGGATGCATTTTGAAGGTGATGCCAACATCATTCGGACAGTGCTGATGGAATATTTTCCACATCATACAGATAATGTAGCGTTCACGGCGTCGTTGAGTGAATACAATTTCAGCTTCTCTAGTCTACCCCAGTAGTCAAGGTCTGACATGCCATCTATCTTTTTGTGATTGACCTTTGAGGAGCTTCAATTCTCATAATATTTTGTTTGTGTAGGGAGACCACAGTGGACAGCAGTATTCAAGGGGGGTCGGGCAAAAGTGGAAGAGAAGGATAATAGCGTGGGAATCTCTCGACTGGAAGGTTCTGAGAATCCAGGACACATTCTGCGGGCCATGTCAACTTTGCTGCTTATATGTGTAGCCCAGCTTATGTTGTTGTCCACGGTTACTCCAGGTCTCTGATGTTGTTGGATGCCATGAGAATTTCTCCAGAAGGAAGGGAGTATGGGAGTTTCAGAGCGTCCTCCCTTCCAAAGTGGATCAGTTCGAATTTGTCTTCATTTAGCAACATGTTATTCTTTTCCGCCCATTGGACAACAGCCAGTAGGTCTGACTGAAGGTTTATTCGGTCATCCACGCCATTGATGACCTTCTGGAGCTTGGAATCATCAGCGAAGGTTCTGATGTTACTGTGGTTGATGGTGTCAGTAATATCATTTATGTAGATGATGAAGAGAAGTGGCCCCAACAGAGTGCCTTGTGGGACACCACTGCTGACTTTGGCTGGGTTGGATTTGACTCCTTCGACTACCAACATGTTGGGTTCTGTTAGACAGGAAGCACTTGATCCACTGCAGCAGCTTTCGTGACACCAATATTGGACAAATTTCTCAGAAGGATCTTATGATCAACCCTGTCAAAGGCCTTGCTGAAATCAAGGTAGATGACATCAGTGTTGGAACCTTCTCCAAGGCTCTCAAAATGTCATCAAAATGATACAGTAGCTGCGTCAGGCAATCTCTCCCATTACGGAATCCATGCTGGTTGGGATTCAGCATATTATGACTCTCAAGGAAGTGAGTCATACGCGATCTCAGCACCCTCTCAAATACTTGATGATATGAGAGGTGAGTGAGATTGGACGGTAATTCACGGCAAGCGATTTCTTTCTTTTTTGAAAACTGGGACAACAGACTGGGATAGAAGGTCTTCTGGTATATATCCAGCATCCAGTGAGTTCCGCCACAGATTGGCTAGAGGGGGTGCAAGTTGGTTTTGACACATCTTCAAGACACAAGCAGGGAACCTTCGGGACCTACTGCTGAATTATGCTTCATTCCTTTATTGCTGCTAAGA
>NC_043002.1:10472258-10532258 GCF_006345805.1 Octopus sinensis
AAACGAACAATTGTATTTTAAACTATGAACCATGAACTCGCCATGAAGGTTTTGAAACCACCTGAAGAATGTCTCAAAGATGTGCTGACACGAAACGATCGTAGTGGTTCTTTATAATTGTTAAATTTTAATTTATATAAATTATTTTATGTATTGGCTTAAGTCTGTCTTTGTTTGATTTGCATAATAGTGGTTTTGTCTCTAATTTAATATTATATATATATATAATATATATATATATATATATATATAATAAGATGAGAATTCGGACAGAATCAGGCACTTGAAATGGTATGCACTAGGTAGGCTTGGGTAATCTCTGTGGTTCATATAGGATATTTCGGTTGTGTATACAGAGAAAGCCAACCCTATGAGTATTTCGCGCTTAGGGGCCTGGTCGAAATCACGAGTTACTCTGAATTATACGTTGTCGGTATACCGTAGGCTGTCCTACCATTCGTAAATTCCGTTGGTGTAGTATAACCAAATGAATAATAACAACAAACAACTCACCACAACTGTTTCTTACGTAACCTTTTAATAGAAGAGTGAGAGCATTACATTATTTTAAGGGCCGTAATCCTCAGATGAGAAGTAATGTTTTACAAAACAAAGGAACGTCTCAAGAAGACAGCCAGGATGTGGCTAGAGTCTGTTGAGGCCAACTATGAAATGGGAGAATGAGCATGTTGGCTATTTAGGTGTGTAATATGATATCTAAGGTCAGTGATCCGGGCAGGAAGGAGTCTGTCAGGCTAGATCATAAGTAGGCTGGGGTGGGATGTGGGCGATAATTTATAGTAGGCTTGGTGTAGTGGTGAGTAAGGAGAGATTATAAGACAATTAAGGATACGAGAAGAAAAGAACATAAATAGAGAGAAGGGAAAATAAAAAAACTAAAAGTAAAAGAAAAATGAAAAATACAAGCCAATCAGGTACAAAATCAGGGTCTAGGGATCACTAGCTAATGGTAAAAGACCAAAGGAGGGGGACAGAAATATAGGGGTATTCAATGGATAAAGGTTAGGTCTAGGAGGGTTGGGTTGGCTATTTTTAAGGAAATGAAGGTTCTAGTAAAGAATAGTTTCACTTATCGATAAAGAGTTTAATGAAGGAAGGGGTTTCGATACTCCTCAATCTAGGTACTATTATAGCTAGCCTGAATAAGAAGTACTTATCCACGGCCCGTAATAATATTAATACCCATAGCATCACTGCTCCCAATAAAAAAATTGTTGTTAGAAAAACAATAATAATAATGATATTAGTATTCCCCATCCTTACCGACAATCTTGAATTTAAGAATTGGTTTCAGCAAGATAGAAAAGCTTTAACGTTACTCTGAGAAATGCACATAAATCTAAGCTGATGAAATAAAACTCCTCTCTAACGTAAGAAATACTTTTATGTTCCTAAATGAAGTCTTCTCAGTTTACAGCAAAAGAGTTAACGATGAGCGAACAAACAGAGAAATGTGAATTGTTCAGTGTTTGCTGTTCTCTTTGTAAACGTTGATTATTTTCTAGGAAGTATTTCCAAAGAGAAAAATAGCTGAAAAATTATCAATGTAAAGAACAAAACTTTTCATGGAAAAAATAGTGGTAAAAAATATCTGGAAGACCCAAAAGTTTTCTCTCATATCTGTTTCCCAAGTTGCAGTTATGTTGCACTATGTACTGCAACACCAAGAGCAAGCTAGTAATGACAGTTGATGTATTTAATGACAACAACAGCAGTCACCCAAAATTCCGTGTATTGAGACTGAACTTGAATACATACGACTACGTAGCTAGCATCTTAATCGCATAGAGTAAGGTTTGCGCCTACATAAGATAAATCGCCATCAATTATTGGATCAGTTAGACGGCTCTATAGCGGAAGGGATGAAGACGAACAATTAGTGGATTGACAGTCATGGGAGATATGCAGGAATCGTAAGATACGTTTTGGTCTGATAACTTTAATTAAGCAACAATTCCAAGTACGCTGAAAGGAAACTTTTTTTTTTCTTATTGGAATACAAATTTCCATTAGGAATTTCAATCAATTTGAAATCTTCTAACACTGATTTCACCAAGAAAATGTTTAGCAATTGTTTGTAGTGTTGCCTTTCCTTTAAGGTAAACATCACTAATGTTTTTGTAATTACTTTCATTGCTAGGATAAATTCGTGATAGTTTAATGTTCTTTGGAAATTCAACTTTGGTGAAGGAACTTGGGAGTATTTAATGATATCATTAAATACAACCAGTGTCATCTAAAGTGCTCAGATGGGAACTAATATTCATTAAATTCGTTTTCTCTAGTAGAAACTGATGGAAAATAGCGTGTACTTTATTTCGTGATTATCGTATAAATCATCCTGAGAAACTTCATCAGTTTTTGATCCACATGGGAAATAAATAAGAGAAGCGTTAAACTGGTTTACAAACATTAAGATTCACTGGACCGGGCGCTTCTTACTGTCGAGACAGAGGAGCACTCCGTCGGTTATGGCGACGTCGGCCCCAGCTGATACGATCAAGGGAACAGCTTGCTCGTGAAATTAACGTGTAAGTGGCTGAGCGATCCACAAGCACGTGTACCCCTAACGTAGTTCTCGGGGAGATTCAGTGTGACACTGAGTGTGAAAAGGCCGGCCTTTTGAAATACAGGTACAACTCATTTTTGCCAGCTGAGTGGACTGGCGCAACGTGAAATCCAGTGTCTTACTCAGGGACACAACACGTCACCAGGAATTGAACTCACGTGTGGAGACACATTTCGAAACACTGGTGTCACCCCAGAATCATTTGAATACATACTCGTAGTAAAGAAGGAGCTGTTCTATTGTGATGAATACTATAGCGATTAGTAGTAGTCGGGTTCAAATCTGCCGGAATGTATTGAGCAGGAATATACAAGTCATCATTTCAGGTCTTCTTCTTGTTCACAGTATAAATAACGGTTTATTATGTTATTATCGGTCACAGACATCAGCATGGATCAGCGACTAAGTTTCTTTACTGAAATTACGAACAAGACCATTGGTTCTTGTTAGATTCATTGGTCCGGTGACATGTGGTTGAAGTGACACAACATGTCAAAACATCGGTAACCCAGAATCACTTGTACAGATTATTCGAATGTTAGGAAAATCTTTACGTGAATAAAAGAATAACTTTATAATAAGAATAACTTTATAACAAAATAATTTCTCGAAGCCAATTATGGCGACCATCATGGAAGAAACCTCATCGTTCGTAAATCCAATAATATTTCCAAGAGGAACATATCTTGTTTGCAAGTTAGAATAAATAGTTTTGAAAGATCAAAATTCATTCCATTTTCTAAGACTTCAGTATCTAACACAGCCTTTATAGCATTATGGATATTAGAATCACAGTTTCTCACAACTATAACTGCAACTTGGGAAACAGATATGAGAGAAAACTTCTGGGTCTTCCAAATATGTTTTACCACTATTTTTTCCATGAAAAGTTTTGTTCTTTACATTGATAATTTTTCAGCTATTTTTCTCTTTGGAAATACTTCCTAGAAAATAATCAACGTTTACAAAGAGAACAGCAAACACTGAACAATTCACATTTCTCTGTTTGTTCGCTCATCGTTAACTCTTTTGCTGTAAACTGAGAAGACTTCATTTAGGAACATAAAAGTATTTCTTACGTTAGAGAGGAGTTTTATTTCATCAGCTTAGATTTATGTGCATTTCTCAGAGTAACGTTAAAGCTTTTCTATCTTACTGAAACCAGTTCTTAAATTCGAGATTTCACAGCCATCGTTCCTTCAATAACTGCTCATGCTATTTCCATTTTATTGTATTTCGTTGCATTTCGTTAATATAGTGCGGAATAAAAGCAAATGTTACAATGTTATGATATTTGTAAGGATTGTGTGTTCGTATACAAGTATTATGCGTGGCAAACACAAATATAGAATTGCAAGGGTGATAGGCACAAAGATTCTAATGTAGTACAATATATTTATATCAACCTCGGCATTAAATTCCGACGGTATAGATCTATCAATTTCTTTACTATTTCTTTACTACCCACAAGGGGCTAAACACAGAGGGGGACAAACAAGGACAGACAAACGGATTAAGTCGATTACATCGACCCCAGTGCGTAACTGGTACTTAATTTATCGACCCCGAATGGATGAAAGGCAAAGTTGACCGCGGCGGAATTTGAACTCAGAAGGTAACGGCAGACGAAATACGGCTACGTATTTCGCCCGGCGTGCTAACGGTTCTGCTAGCTCGCCGCCTTAAATCTATCAATATGCCACTGAAATCGTACATCTGCTACATTCTGAAAAACACCAGCAGAATCTACAATTGTAATTGTCTTGTACAGACATTGTTTGAGGACCATAGTAGTAATAATGCCTTGATGTGACCACATCACGAATAAAGAATTTCTAACAAATGCCGGACTGAATAGCCTACAAGACACTATAGTCGTGTGATGGCGGAAGATGTTTGACCATTTACAAGGGAGTACCGTAACGTAACCGGAAACGTGTTCTGTAGGATGCACCTGTTGTATGTTCAGGCTTTTCCACTTGGTGTGACCCTCAGGCACCAGTCTGTCGACTGGTATAGTCAGGTAAAGTCGTGCTGTTACGTGGTGCGTTTTAATTTGCTGAGTTTCTTCCTTGTTCGTCGGTATTTGCGATGGCTGAAACGAAGGAACAGTATGCTTCCGGGAAATTCTGTTTTCTGCTACAGAAACCGGCAGCCGAAAGAATTGTCATGTTTCAAACAACTTACAAGGACGCTGCCATGAGCAAAGCAGATGTTTACAACTGGTTTTTCCGTTTTAAGAATCATCACTTGTTACTAGATGACTTACACCTCCCAAACGAATTAAAACATCATTAAAATTCATAAACTGATCTTGGACGACCGCCACTGAACAATTCGCGAATTTGTTGATATGAATGGTTTGTCCTGGAGCTCCTGTCAACGAATTTTGAGTGAGGAATTGCGAAAGAAAACTGCTGCATCAAAATTTGTGAAACGGTAGCTCACGGAAGGTCAAAAGTAGCGACGACTGAATACGTGTCGTGAACTGAACGAACCGTTGGAAGTTGATCCGGACCTTTTCTCGAAGATCATCTCTGGTGACGAAAGCTTGTGCCACGGAATTTGCAGATGTGAAGAGGTGAAGACAAAAACGACGGAGGCATTGAAAGGCATCACCTCGCAAGAGTAGAATCGTGCAAGACGCGCCTGGACCGACGGACTGCTTCAAATGGAGAATATTTTGAACGCTATAACATTGTAAACATATAAAACTAAGTGAATAAAAAATGTTGCAAAATTCTAGTTCCTTTTGGGTTCCCCTCTCGTACGACAAAAAAACTATGAAAGCCTATCTTGAGTGGAAATATGAGTCATCAAAGGTTTCCATTTTCCTGTAGAAGATTGCATTTCGTTATTATAGAGTAAACAGACTCAGTGCATCATTCTGGTTAATCGAAAAAAAACCTTTGAAAGATAGGAGATAGAAAAAGATATCTAAAACATAGCGATGTGAAAACTTTTGTTACGTAGTAATAGTCTTCGTAGTGTGTCAGACTCAACCCGTGTTAAAATTCACTTCTTACCGTCACCCTCCAATCTTTCTATACTTTCCTATTCTCACGTGTTTCGTTTACCTCTCATTCATATGCTACCGCTTACTTCATTTAATCACTGTTCTTTTATATATCGTACACTCTATTAGGTTGTTTCACATGAAATGTATTTGAAAGGTAACAATAAAATGTTTCAGAAGTGTTAGAGAACTGATTTATTTAATCAAAGTATGATCCATGTTCATTTACGATGTTTACCCAACGTTTCTCTATGTCATATATTCCGTCTTTAAAAAATATTTTCATCTTTTGCTGTGATAAACTGTCCGAATGCTTCAGTTACCTCTTCTTTATTTAAGAATGCTTTATTGCTTATGAAAAGCTCAAAACGCTTGAATAAGTGATGATCAGTAGGAGAGATATCAGGGGAATAGGGAGAATATTACAAAATCTTATAATTCAGGCTTTGCATGTTTTGGACCGTAGCTTGAGAAGTGTGAGGATGTGCATTGTCGTGAAGAAAAATCGGGCCATCTTTCTTCACTAGTCCGGGTTGTTTCTTTTCCAAATTCTCATGCATACGATGTGGCAATACGATGTGGCTGTTACCGTTTTCCCTTATTGCAAAAATGAATAATGAATAAATTCTTTCGCAGACCACCATACAATGGCCAATAACTTTCTAGGGTGCAATGGTGGGTTTGAGATGTGTTTTGTTGACTCTCCTGCATCTAATCACCGTCCTGTCCTCCTGCTGTTGTCAAAGAGTATTCATTTCTCATCACAAGTTATGATTTGATTCAAAATTTGTCTTTTTCCAGTCGAGAAAGCAATAAGGAGCACACTTCAGGGCGTCTGCTTTTTTAATCTCGTTCAGTTGACGTGGAACAATCCTACCTGCTTGCTTCACTTTTTCAATTTTTAAAGGTATCCAAAATAAGTTATGCGAGATGTTTGGAGTTCTGATGAAATTTTTCGAACTTTTGTTCTCGGATTTTATTCAACCAAAACATTTAATCCATCAAGCCGCATAACTAATTTTGGCATACCCCTTGGTGTATTTTCAAGTCTATCATTTCCTGAACGAGAGCTTTGGAACCACGTCTGAACAGTTCTGATATCAACAAAACCATTACCAAAGGCCCGCTTGATATTTCGTAGAGGATCTGCGGCAGAGTGACCAGTTTGTACTCATACGAGAAAATCACTCAACATAGTTTGGTTGTTATCATTTTCATAAGGTCTGCGGATACGAATTTTGTATTCCAATATTGTTGGGAAAGAAAAAGAGTCAAGATTAAATGCAAGGCATACATAATCGAGATTTTTAATGACTGAAATAACAAGTAATTAAAAATGCGACATTTCCTGTGAAACAGCCTAATATATAACTTACGTTCCCTCATAACAGCTGCCTCTCCCGTTGACTCCCACTCTGGTAAGATACTGCATTCAGTAGTTTCAATACGAAAATTAGTATACTAATGCAAACGAAGTATTAACACACACACACACACACACACATCTATAGTTATCTATCTATCTCTCTTTCTTTCTTTCTCTCTCTCTCCCCCTCTCTCTTTCTCTCTTTCTCTCTCTCTCCTCTCTCTCTCTATATATATATATATATATATACATATATATATATATATAAAAATACAGTGTACATTTAAACACATAAGAGATGACCATAATAGGACATCTGACTCACTATAAAGAGCAGTTAAAACTCCAAGCCACTAACAGTTGCAATTCTGAAAGGGAATGAAAAATAAAAAAACATTTACCCTATTTTATTATATATATATATATATATATATATATATATTATATTAATTAGAGATAAAACCACTATTAGGCAAATCATACAATGAAAAACTTAAGCCAATACATAAGATTAATTAATTTATATTATTTTAAATATATATCAAAATTATTAAAAAAAGATAATGAGTATAACACTACGATCGTTTCATGGCTGTCCAATTCGTAATAATTCGAGTTACAGTCAATATATATACAGAGAGAGAGAAGAGAGAGGGAAAGAGAGTGAGAGAGAGCGAGAGAGAGAGAGAGAGAGAGAGAGAGAGAGAGAGAGAGAGAGGGAGAGGCAATATATGCGGATAAACAGATTAAATATATTAAAAATAACAGCTTGGGTATGAAATACAAAATATGTGTATATGTAAACTTGCAAAACGATGGAAAGCAAAGAGTGAAGACTTACAGAATATGAATACTTAACTATAAATATACAGATATTTATATCAACAGGACCAACTTACACAGAGTACAAACGACACAGAAAAATAAAAGGGGAAGAAGTAAGGTGATATACGTCCAACAGCTGTTTCAGGTGGCTCGGAGATCCGTCATAATGTCGGTAGATGCAGTATATCGCAATATGCAGGCCGTAATGGAAACCATCAACGTAGGATAAATCGAGCCTCTGTCATCAGGGTAGAAAGGGTCTAATGTTTCTGAACATGAGGCAGAGAAGTTCAAAGGTGGAATGATAATTATGACGGAACTGCGATAAATGATAGATCGTAGATTCCGCATTATTTTCAAAATATAAGCCTAGTAACTCAAGAGCGTTTTGGAAACCTGAGTCCTGGAATGGATCCAGCTTTGGCAGCTCTGCGTCGAACATCCATAGCAGTGGTTCCTAAACCTTATTTAAAGGAGTTTTCCCACGAACACCTTTATATATGATTACCCTTATATATATATATGTATATATATACGTTTAAATATTTGTTGTGCAAGATTTTTGATGTGAAATCGTGTGTTGAAACAGATATTGTTGTATTTAGGAAGGGTCATTTTGTCAGTTTAGCCAATAAATATATATTTGGTGTTACTTTGCTTCAGCGTTATTTATTTTTTACATTAATCCTAATGTTATTTCAGCCAGAGTTCTTTCGTTACACTCCTGTGACCGCATCAAAATGGCTGACGGTTAGTAAGGAGAGACACACAAATAAGAAAGAAGAAACTAAACTGGCAAAATGACCATTCCTAAATACAACAATATATATATATATATATATATATATATATGTGTGTGTGTGTGTGTGTGTGTGTGTGTGTGTGTGTGTGTGTGTGTGTGTGTGTATGTATGTATGTATGTATCTATCAATCTATTTCTCTCTCTCTCTCTCTCTATATCTATATATATATATATATATATGTGTGTGTGTGTGTGTGTGTGTGTGTGTGTGTGTGAATCGTTGGCTATTTCTTTTCCTCTGTCTTCTTTTTTGCTGAAATTTCCTGTCTCTTGTTCCTTAAGAAGAGCTTTGCTTGAAACAATTAAAGACCGTCGTTGAAAAATAACCATGTAAAACCACTCGAAAACTGGCAAAGGAACTTCAACTTAGTCAGAAAACTGTCTGCATCCCTTTGCATGCGATCGCAAAATCGAAAAAGCTCGACAACTGGGTACCACACGATTCGAATGAAAATCAGAAAATGCGCAGATATGAAATTTGCTCGTCGCTTTTTCTCCGTAACCAGACCGATCCGTTTCTCGACCGTATTGTAACTTCCGATGAAACGTGGATTCTGTATAATGATAAAAAAAAAAACCTTCCTCCCAGTGGTCGGGAAGCAAAATGAAGTACCGAAAATCTTCTCTACATCCAATTTCTTCAAAAAAGAAGGTTATGGTAGCTGTTTGATGGTGTACTGCTGGACTCATCCACTATAACTTCTTAAAACAAAAAAACATCAGTGCAGAAACATGAAATTGCCAACATGAACGAGAAGCTGCAACTGTTCTGTCGCAGACCGGTCAACAGAAGAGGACCAATCATTGTTCATGAAAATACTCGACGTTTCGCTAATGACGCTCCAGAGTTGAGGGAACTTGACGCTGAGGTTTTTATCCCCACCTAGCTTATTCCCCAGACCTTTTTCCTACCGACTACCACTTTTTTGAGCACCTTGATGGTTTCCTGTGAGAGAAGGAGTTCAAAATTCAAACCGATGATGAAAGTGCGTTCAAAGAGTTCATCAGCGCCAGAACTCCAGATTTTTATGTTACCGGAATAAATAAACTTATAACTCGTTGTCGAAAATGTGTTGATTGTAATGGTACCTACTTTGATGAATAAAATTTCCGCATTGTTGGAATATACTGTGAAGAATTTCATGTTTCAAAACGTTGCTTACTTTTTACTCAGCCTGATATATGTGTGTGTATGTGAATATGTATATTTGTGTGTATGTATGTGTGTATGTATATATACATATGTATATGTTGCGTGTATGTGTATGTTTATCTGTGTGTATGCATATGAGTGTGCGTATATACACATCTATATATATATATATATATATATATTATATATATGTGTGTGTGTGTGTGTGTGTGTGGTGTGTGTGTGGTGTGTGTGTGTGTGTGTGTATGTATGTATGTATGTATCTATCAATCTATTTCTCTCTCTCTCTCTCTCTCTATATATATATATATATATATATGTGTGTGTGTGTGTGTGTGTGTGTGTGAATCGTTGGCTATTTCTTTTCCTCTGTCTTCTTTTTTGCTGAAATTTCCTGTCTCTTGTTCCTTAAGAAGAGCTTTGCTTGAAACAATTAAAGACCGTCGTTGAAAAATAACCATGTAAAACCACTCGAAAACTGGCAAAGGAACTTCAACTTAGTCAGAAAACTGTCTGCATCCCTTTGCATGCGATCGCAAAATCGAAAAAGCTCGACAACTGGGTACCACACGATTCGAATGAAAATCAGAAAATGCGCAGATATGAAATTTGCTCGTCGCTTTTTCTCCGTAACCAGACCGATCCGTTTCTCGACCGTATTGTAACTTCCGATGAAACGTGGATTCTGTATAATGATAAAAAAAAAACCTTCCTCCCAGTGGTCGGGAAGCAAAATGAAGTACCGAAAATCTTCTCTACATCCAATTTCTTCAAAAAAGAAGGTTATGGTAGCTGTTTGATGGTGTACTGCTGGACTCATCCACTATAACTTCTTAAAACAAAAAAACATCAGTGCAGAAACATGAAATTGAACATGAACGAGAAGCTGGCAACTGTTCTGTCGCAGACCGGTCAACAGAAGAGGACCAATCATTGTTCATGAAAATACTCGACGTTTCGCTAATGACGCTCCAGAGTTGAGGGAACTTGACGCTGAGGTTTTTATCCCCACCTAGCTTATTCCCCAGACCTTTTTCCTACCGACTACCACTTTTTGAGCACCTTGATGGTTTCCTGTGAGAGAAGGAGTTCAAAATTCAAACCGATGATGAAAGTGCGTTCAAAGAGTTCATCAGCGCCAGAACTCCAGATTTTTATGTTACCGGAATAAATAAACTTATAACTCGTTGTCGAAAATGTGTTGATTGTAATGGTACCTACTTTGATGAATAAAATTCGCATTGTTGGAATATACTGTGAAGAATTTCATGTTTCAAAACGTTGCTTACTTTTTACTCAGCCTGATATATGTGTGTGTATGTGAATATGTATATTTGTGTGTATGTATGTGTGTATGTATATATACATATGTATATGTTGCGTGTATGTGTATGTTTATCTGTGTGTATGCATATGAGTGTGCGTATATACACATCTATATATATATATATATATATATATATATATATATATAGATGTTATGTGTTTATGTGTGTATGTATGTGTGTATATTCGTATACGTGTATGTGCATGGATATATGTGCATGCCTGCGCGCGTGGGTATGTGTGGATAGATGAATCTGTATGCACGGAGATGTATATATGTACATGTGTGTATATTCATGTATGTATGGGTGAATAATTGCTTATATATATATATATATATATATATTATATAATATATATATATATATATAGATGTGTATGTGTGTATGTATGTGTGTATATTCGTATACGTGTATGTGCATGGATATATGTGCATGCCTGCGCGCGTGGGAGTATGTGTGGATAGATGAATCTGTATGCACGGAGATGTATATATATGTACATGTGTGTATATTCATGTATGTATGGGTGAATAATTGCTTATATATATATATATATATATATATATATATATATATATATATATATATTACAATATATATATATTATGTTTATATATGTATATATATATGTACATATATATGTAAGTATGTATAAGTGTATATTTGTTTATATATATATTTACATATTCATATGCAATATATGGAAGTGAGGCATGGGTTTACCGTAGGCAGGTAAAGCAATTGGAACGATTTCATCAAAACTGGCTGAGAAAAATGTTGTGTATAAACTGGGAAAAGGCCATTATTAATGCGGAGGTGCTTGAGAGGAGTGGCAGTAGAAGTCTAGAGTCAATGATTTTGCAAAGACGTTTAAAAGTGTAGGGACATTTGGTAAGGATGACTAATGAGTGACTGCCCAAGCAGCTATTGTATGGTAAGCGGGAAGATGGGAGGAGACCAGTGCAAAGGCCTAAATTAAGGTTTAAGGATTGCCTTAAAATGCGCTAATACAGACACGAATTGTAGCTGGTAATTGGGAGAAGGAGGCACAAGACCGTGATGGATGGAGGGAGGGAGGAAGATAGTGCATGATGGTTGTTCAAGGATTGAGAGGGAGAGAGTGAAGTAGGAGAGAATTAGGAGGGGGCTTAGAAGGGAAACCTGTGGAAAGTGAGAGAGTGTTACTTTTTATGTTTTTGGTTTGTAGGCGGAGGATTTTGAGTCGTGCAGGCCTGGTGAGTCATCAAAATTCTCATAGAAATCGACCCATGATAAACAATGATGTGGCTATTAAAATTCATAGCAGAGCGTGTGTAAAATGTGGAAGAGTGTGCCTCTTAGTTGGAGGTCTATAAAAAGCGTACATATGGTGGCACCTGTTTCCCCTGCCACCCTTACGGCAGGGATACAACATTTCACCTCTCTCACATTTCCCTGCCTTCTCTTCTCACTCACTTTCCCTCCTCTTTTCACTTCACTGTGTCCCTGTCATTTTTTCTCGTCCCTCCTTAATTCTTCTATCCCTTTGCCTCTATCTCCTGTGGATTGCTCAGTCACTTGTACGTTTATTTCCTGAGCAGGCTGTTCCGTTGATCGTATGAGCTGGGATCTTCGTCGTCGTAACCGACGGAGTGACCCTATATATATATAATATATATATAATATATATATATATATATATATATATTATATATATATATATATATATATATGTATACGCTAGCAGGCAACAAGTATATACTAGTCTATGCACACAGATTTATATATTTGAATGATGGACCATATGAGCATCAGAGAATGTACTTTTGTAAATGTATTTGAAGATACAGTTGTGAGAGAGTGCGGGAATCTTTATAGATCTATCGAAATTACCACTTCACTTTAATCTCAATATGAAATTAACAACTGGTTATTTATCTGATCTGACTGTTTCCCCGGGCTTCAATCGTTTTTATCTCTCTCAGATCTCTTTCGCTTAACGCATAAAGTTACGCATAAATTTCAATATTTGTCTCAATACGAAGGTAATAACTGGTTATTTATCTGATCGCACTGCTTCCCTAGACCTCTTTCGTTTTTATTTCTCTCAGATCTCTTTCGCTTAACGCTTAAATTTTTACATCACTGCATCGCTAAAATATCCGACCCATCTATTCAAACTTACTTCAAAATATGAAATGCTGAACATTCATAATCTTTGCAAGTTTCTTGTAAATCTAAAACTATTTAATGTAGTTTTTTTCTCGCCTTTTTCTTTTGCCTCTTTTACTTCTTTCATTCATTGGATTGTGGCCATGCTGGAGCGCCACTATGAAGGGTTTTATCGATCAAATGGAGCCCAGTACTTATTTTTTCTAATCCTGGTACTTATATTATCGATCTTTTGCTAAACTACTAAGGGACGAGATCGTACGTAGGCCAACACTAACTGTCAAGCGGTAGTCGGGGATAAGCACAAGGGACGCCCACATAGACACGCGTGTATTCTTAAAAGTTCCTGGCTTTAATGTCGTCGCAAATGGCCTTGGTGGAGGCCCAACGTTCCGAGTACTTTTACAGGGCTTAGAAAACTGAACGACCGCTGCTATAAGTGTGTGAAACTGAGAGGGGAATATTTTGGATAAAATCATAATTAACGGATCCTCCTGTATTTTATTTTACTCAAAGCCAGGAAATTTTCAGCATCCCCTCGTATATATACATGCTATACACATACACGCACAAACAAGCGCCCACACGAACACACACATATACACGCATCTATCTATTTATCTATCTATCTATCTATCTATCTATCTATCTATCTATCTATCTATCTATCTATCTATCTATCTATCTATCTATCTATATACATATATACAAGAGAAGAAAATGGATATAATAACAATGGGAAACTCATGGTTTACACTGGCATGTCTTTAATTAAAGACATGCCTAAATTAAAGCCAGCGTAAACCATGAGTCTCCCATTGTTATTATATCCATTTTCTTCTCCTATATAACCTAAACTCCGGTTCACCAACAGAACCACTTGCTACCGTACAATCTTTCAGAAAACTGTACCTACCTAGCTAATAGCCAGGAGTGACTCTGGATTTAATTATCCCTTAGAGGTATTAAAGTCCTCTAACTTGATACCTAGATATATATAAAATTGAGGTTTATATATATATATGTATATATATATATATAATATATATATATATATATATATAGATATTATATAATATATATATATAATATATATATATATATATACATATAATACCTATATATATACAACCAATACTATTGATATGAGACAAAACCATTGTGAGTCATCCGTCGATATCGACTATTTGTTTTGCCTATCTCATCATCATATTTGATTCAGGCGTAACTAGTCGCACGCAGATTCCTTTCTCTTTGAGTGTTTCAGTCCCTTAACCTTTATATCTCAGCAAAGCCTTTATATTTCAAAAGTGCTTGAACCTCTGCAAGACAAGCTATCTGGGATTGATGTTACGCTACATACTCCACGATTTTTTCCGTTATGAATCTTTCCTTTATCGGTAAGCACTGGTCTTGAGCCAGTCTAAAACTAATTCCTGGCTTTAATTTGCATGCAGCAGAATTCTCACTCTTTCAAGAAATTATAATACATTCTTCCAGTTTTCGCCTTTCTTCTTAACACCTTATATTATTAATCAAATCAGGGCACTTCTCCATTGACGCAAATTCATCACCAAAAACAAATTATTCTATCATTAATCAAATATCTTTAGACTTGGTTCAATCTCTCTTATTACCAATCACCCTTTATTAACATTTAAAGTACATTCTATTCCTTTCTGACATAATTTCTCAAGGCCTATCTTTGATCTATACCTGTTGTGCATTTCGCATGAGCTTCTCTAGACTTTTACAATTACTATTAAAGTAAACACATTATTGTATCTAATGTACATTATTGTCTCTACTCTGCTATTTCATAACCTCAATTTTTGTATTGGTCATATACGACGTGTCTTCAGCCATTACCAAAAAAATAAAAATCAAAGAAAAGAAAAGCTGATTCTGTATTTGCCCCCCTTTCTAGCATAAATAAGTTTAACATCAAGAAAACGTCATCGTAGGTGCAAGAGAGGCTCTGTGGTAAGAAGTCTGCTTCCTAACCAATGGTTCCAGATCCAGCCATACACGTGACAAATGTCGTCTGGGCAAATGTCGTCTGGGTAAATGTCGTCTGGGCAAATGTCGTCTGCTATAGCCTCTGGCCGACCAAACCTTTGCGTGTGAAAATAGAAGGCATAGACTGAATGAAGTCTAACGTATGTATATCTCCTCTTAATTTCAGCTCCCTTCACGACAATGTAACCTTCATTTGACTAAGGTATCTTCGGCCTGATGAGCTTCTAGTGGAGTACTCCTCTTTGAGAAATTACTACTTCTGTGGTTCTGTTAGCAACGAAACATATGTAACTTGGTTTTCATGTGCGCCATTCCCTAAATTTGGATTTTTATTCTCACACATAGCAACCCCAGTTGCTAACCGTGAGTTGTAAAATAACTTTTTTCAGCTTATCAAACTCCGATATTTTTTTCGTTTATTTATTTCAGCCATTTGATTGCCGTCATGCTGGAGCACTGCTTTAAGTCGAACAAATCCACCCCAGGACTTATTTTTTTGGAAGCCTAGTATTTATTCTATCGATAACTTTTGCCGAACCGCTGGGTTTCGGGGACATAAACACACCAACATGAAGTGATACTGGGAGTACAAACACAGACACACAATCACGTACAAATACATACATACACACACTCACACGCACGCACACACCACGCACACACACACACACACACACACCACACACACACACACACACACACACACACACCACACCACACCTATATATATATATATATGTATATATATATATATATATATATATACGATGGGCTTCTTTCAGTTTCCGTCTACCAAGTCCACAAACAAGGTTTAGCAGAAGACACTTGCCGAAGGTGCCACGCAGTGGGACTGAACCGGAACCATGTGGTTGGTACGCAAACTACTTATCAGACAGCCACTCCTGCGTTTGGGAAAATTGACAATCTTCTACTCCAATAAAACACTCTCTGTTCCTAAAAGTTCTTATATCTTCTACAGACTGCTCGAAGTGTTTACTCACATTCTACACCTGGAACCTTAGATCTTATTTTTGCATATATCATTATATATATATATATATATATATATATAGATATATATATATATATATATATATATATATAAGATAAGAACTGAGTTCTATTCGTTCAACAAAAATTCTTCAAGACAGCGTCCCAGCATGGCCGCAGTTTAATGACTGAAACAGGTAAAAGTTAAAAGATTGAGGTGAATATTTTTAGCTCAGTTATATTGCAGTGTCAGCATCCCTGTTTTCTTTAATATATGATATTCTCATGAATCTATGGTCAAGATGTGTTTTATATATTTTCTAATGTAACTATTAATTGCGTAAGTAATACGAGAACAGTTTCATGAGATTTAAGAAGTTTGAAGTGTGGAAGAAACTTATGCTTTGGAGTTATATGGCTTTTAGTGACGACCGGTGAAAATGAGAAAGGAGAGCGAATAATTTATCTGGTAAAAACTAGAAGTAAATGAGAATTTAATATGTCGGAGATTTAGATTGTGAAGGATAAGGACCGAAAATGTTTGACGTAGTAACAAGAGTAGACAAAGTAATAGAGCTAGCTCTCAACTAATGGATTATCTTATAAAGTCATTCACTTCTTTGCAATGGTATTTGAATGAACACGAAAGATATTCTTATCGAAACATATTTTTATCGAAATGTTTTATGGCTTTCTGTAATTTTATCTTGGCTGTACAACTTAAGTTCGTGGGTTTTGAAATTTGAATAGGATTACCTCTCTTCGGCCATATGGCGATGTAATGCCAAGTTGAGAAAATGATTTTTTTTCGACATCTTCTACTCTTCATTTTCAGTCAAATTTCCAGACCTGCCAAAGTTGCTTGTGACATTTGTGTAGTGTACAGAGAAGGCAATATTACAAGGAAAAAAATAAAAATAAATGGAAAATAACTGTACAGCAATGCTTTTTTACTTTTCAAGGGGGCAAATTCGACCTCACAGATTCTTTGCGTTCTGGCCGACCTGTTCAGTTCTATGAATACCTATTGAAGAATCTCATTCATGTAGATCCACACCAGTCAGCTTGGGAATTGCCCCAACAGATGGGATGCTCTCACGATACAGATGTCAGTTACATTTGATTGATGGGTAAGATCCAGATAATTAGTGCATGGGTGTCACACGCTCTGAACGAAAGGGACAAGCTTCAGAGCTCCCCTATCGATGCCAGTTTGCTCGCAAGACCCAGAGCTACTCGTGGATATAGATAGGGATTTTTGTACCGCATTGTCAGGAAGATGAAAAATCTGACTTTACATGAATGTGAAGCAAAAGAATCAGTCCTGTTAAGCAAGCAATCTCTCGAACCAAGTCAGGGCTGCATCTACTCAATACAATGACTTGTATTTGATGGGATTGGGCAGGGCTAATCCATTACGAAATACGAGCAAACAATCACACAGTATATACAGAACTTTACGTTCGATAATTACATCGGCTCAACGAAACTTACAGCTGAAACAACCCGGAGGCAACGCAGCATGCTTCTTCAACATGATAATACTCGCCCTTACGTCGCCGATTTACCAAAAAATTACAATTCAAGAAGTCGGTTGGTAGGAGCTACGAAACAACTATATACTCCTGAAAAAGAGCATTCAGATTATAATCTCTTTGGGGCACACTACAGTAGTCTGCGAGGCGTTTCATTCAACAACGATGAGGAGCTGAAAACGTGGTTCGATAAATTCTTCGCGTCAAGACTCAATGATTTCTACCGCCAAAGTATTAAAAAGATAATCCAGCGTTGGCAAGAAGTTGTCAACAATTAAGGAGAACATATTATTAACTGACATATTTATTATCTCTTAAAATCGTTGATGGAAAATAAAGATTAAAATAAATGAAAAACAAGTAACAGCGAATTTATCTGGCAATCTACTACAACAACCGATCAAGTAGATTGCCAGTAGACTGCTGTTGCTGTTTGTCAATCAAATGAATAATTGGATGGGGAAGCACTACGTCGGTTACGATGATGAGGGTTCCGGTTGATCCGAATCAACGGAACAACCTGCTCGTGAAATTAACGTGTAAGTGGCTGAGCACTCCAGAGACATGCGTACCCTTAACGTAGTTCTCGGGGATATTCAGCGTGACACAGCGAGTGACAAGACCGTCCCTTTGAAATACAGATACAACAGAAACAGGAAGTAAGAGTGAGAGAAAGTTGTAGTGAAAGAGTACAGCAGGGATCACCATCATCCCCTGCCGGACCCTCGTGGAGCTTTTAGGTGTTTTCGCTCAATAAACACTCACAACGCCCGGTCTGGGAATCGAAACCGCGATCCTATGACCGCGAGTCCGCTGCCCTAACCACTGGGCCATTGCGCCTCCCAACTGAATAATTATCTCTTCTAATACAAACTACTTAACCAGTTGTAGTCACTGCAGCCATGAACGTGTTTCCACCGTCTTAAACGTCCTTAGTTCCTCTCTTCTAATCACGCTCATAGCTACTAATTTTATCATTCAACCACTATGTACGTCTACCTTGTACCATGTCCCGCCAAATATATAAGTCCTACGACCATAGTTGTTCGTTTTTCTATCTGTAACATCTCGACCGAATTCAACACCAGCTACATATATAAATTTATGTATCCCTTGCCCCGACAATACCATACAATAGTTTTGCCCTTGTGCTCACCAATTCTGTTCCGTTACCCACAAAATTCCTCTCATCAATTAATGTAATTTCTCTGTTGGCCACTGCAGAGTGTCAGAATCTAGTAGCCCCAGACTTTTTTCCGCTCCGTTGAACTCTTTCTTACGTTTTCCTGGGAATTTTCGTATCGCGTTTGGGGACAAGCCATCGGCATTGGGGTTGGACCCAGTTATGATGGCTTCATTTTTTTCCTACCTTGTCCCCTAAACTTTCATATTGCAAATGTAATTTTTATGCTCCACTTCAGCAGCTATGTCACCTTCTCTTTTATTATCACTTTCCACCTGGCAATACAGTTAATTTCCAGCATACTAGAAACCTCTATCAATCACCCTCAATTTTATGATTCTCTCGGAAACTTCACCTCTGTTTTTTACGAAGCAATTGATTCCTGTTTTTCTGTTGATATTTTCTACCTCCTCTCCAATTCAAAGCAAATCCACCATTCCTATGTCCCAGTTCCTCTATCTACGTCTGATACACTGACTTGAAAACGAAGTACCTCCAAATTAGCTTCTTTTCGTTCGTGATAACCCTCAACACGAAAATTCAGATGTCAAAACTGCATGAAAATGGTTTTCAGAGGAACTGCTGATATAATAGCATCACTTGATGATCAAGATATAGCAGGAACAATCCAAAATGACTGGAAAGGGATTGGTCGTGATGCCTTTAAACCATTTTTGACGATGACACAAAGGGAGCGCAGAGCCACTGTCAGTGGTTGTGTTAAAGCAAAAGAAATAAAGAAAAGGGGACAGCATTTTATTCAATATCCTCAGCAAAGTCAGATATATAAATGAGGAGAAAAGATAATTTTTGTGAAGGTGGGTTGGGATGAGATCTGATGGTGAAGCACATCACTGTTGAGTTACCTTTTTCAAATCATTTATAATATATAATATATCACGTGATCACGTGACCGACCAGACCATCAGATGTTGCTACACATCGCTGGTCACAATGCTTTCGCATTGTTTTAGCCTTCGAACGACGCCACATCACTGGCTAAGCTAGCAGGCCAACAGAAGAAAGAGAGAAAGAGTGGTGAAAGAGTACAGCAGGGATCACCACCCCCTGCCGGAGCTTCGTGGAGCGTTTTTAGGTGTTTTCGCTCAATAAGCACACACAACGCCTGGTCTGGGAATCGAAACCGCAATCCTACGACTGCGAGTCCGCTGCCCCAACCACTGGGCCATTGCACCTCCATATATAATATATAATAATATATAATATAATATATTGTCATCGCCAGGCAATCTGCTACGATGGGAAATAACCAATGACGACAAATATAGATGCTGAAAAGTTGGCACAATAAAAAGTTCTATCTAACTGTTTAACGGGGTTGGAAAAATACACATGGAGGTATAATGAGGTTCCCAGAATTCTCTATAGTGCCTCTTTGAAGTAGATGGAAACGATCCATGGCTGCAAGAAACGGCAGAACGACAGCGGCGAACGGGTTATCACGGTTGTCCGTCAAGGTCAAGATAATTGCAAGAAAGAGGAGTATGTGAGTGACAAAACCTGGAATAGAGTTTGGGAGGTGACATCAGATCGTGAATGTGAGCACCTCTTTCCTATACCAGCAAGGAAGAAGACGGATACAGCAACATGATGTGAGGAACATAAGATAATACACTTTGTATACTCTTTTACTCTTTTACTTGTTTCAGTCATTTGACTGTGGCCATGGTGGAGCACCGCCTTTAGTCGAGCAAATCGACCCCGGGACTTATTCTTTTGTAAGCCCAGTACATATTCTATCGGTCTTTTTTGCCGAACCGCTAAGTAACGGGGACATAAACACACCAGCATCGGTTGTCAAGCAATGCTAGGGGGACAAACACACACACGCATATATATATACATATATACGACGGGCTTCTTTCAGTTTCCTTTTACCAAATCCACTCACAAGGCTTTGGTCGGCCCAAGGCTATAGTAGAAGACACTTGCCCAAGATGCCACGCAGTGGGACTGAACCCGGAATCATGTGGTTGGTAAGCAAGCTACTTACCACACAGCCACTCCTAACTATTCCATAAGAAAACAATATAAAAGTAGACCAAATTAGGAAAGACGAGTGTTATGAGATGTTAATGGAGTATTGTATAAATGCTGGCTAAATTGCTGTACACTTGCTGCTAAAAGTTGGATGAAAGGGTTTTAATTGAACGAGACTGAGACGGTTGCTGGTATCAAATGATATCCAAAATAATCAAGCAAGCGCCATCTTGAAATATTATGTAGGTTAGAGTCAGCCATTGGATATAGGTAAAAAGAAAAGATGAAATCTGGCTCTGGATTAATGATCACAAAATGGACTTGTGGCTGAGTGCTTGTTAGTCGAACCATTAGGTGGGTTGTCGGGTCGCTGTAAAGCCGTTGAGAGGAAAGCCTCGAAACGGTGTGCATTCTCTCGTGATGAGCCCTGATACGTACTGGCACCTGATATGAAGGGGATTTTAATCACTGCACTTGCACTGGCAAGTTGTTTCTAAGTCCCTAGAAATGCACATCTGTCATTTTGCATCGCACCATCACCCTGTAAATAATGACTCATAAAGTAAAAAATTCTAAGTTGTTTTTGCTATGCATATGTTTCAACTCCTTTATTCCCAGCTAGTATTTAGTAGCTTTACTCTTTTACTTGTTTCAGTCATTTGACTGTGGCCATGCTGGAGCACCACCTTTAGTCGAGCAAATCGACCCCAGAGCTTATTCTTTGTAAGCTTAGTACTTATGCTATTGGTCTCTTTTGCCGAAGCGCTAAGTTACCTAAACACACCAGCATCGGTTGTCAAGCGACTTTGGGAGGACAAACACAGACATACAAACATATACACATACACACACGCACGCACACACACACACACACACACACACACACACACACACACACACACACACACACACACACACACACACATATATATATACATATATACGACGGGGTTCTTTCAGTTTCCGTCTACCAAATCCACTCACAAGGCTTTTGTCGGCCCGAGGCTATAGTAGAAGACGCTTGCCCAAGGTACCACGCAGTGGGAATGAACCCAGAACCATGTGGTTGGTAAGCAAGTTACTTACCACACAACCACTCCTACGCCTTTGTAACAGAAATTTAAGAGGCTTTTATCACATACAAAAATTTATTATCTGACAATGTTTAAAGAAGAAAAATTATTGCAATAAACATAACGTTAATTTTTTTATCTTAACTGGTCAGGTGGTTAACATTATAGTCGAAGCAGTATCATTTATTTATTAGGTCCACATATATGTCTAGAAGTTATTTATTCGAAACTGAGGACATGTGAAATTGGAAATCAAGTTATTAAGAGGCCATTTAAAATACGATAAATCAAGTAATATGAGGTTTAGAAGTTTTACATTAACCGAGTGAACCCATAAATTGTAGGATCGTTTGAATATGATGATGTGGCATTCTTTGTTTTAGGCACGTAGCTTTACCGAAATGCTGGAAATTATCTGTTCTGTCTGCAACATAACTGATGTGAAACGGCTACTGATAGAAACTAGATGCAAATTCGTCTCACCATTTAAAACGATGATGGAGAATCCTATAGCAGATTTGGTCAAACGGGGTTCATTGTACTAATTGTTTTTAATTTTGGTACAGGGCCTATTTTGAGGGGAAGGAAGAAGTCGATTGAATCGACTCTGTACTGCTCTGGTACTTTTTTTCATCAACACCGAAAGGATGACAAAGTCGAACCCGGCGGAATTTGAACTCAGAACACTTCTAAACATTTTGTTCAGCGCGCTAACGACTCTGCCAATTCGCCGCCCTAGATCATTCTTTTAATGACGAGCAGCTTAATAAAGACGTTCTTCTCCAATTTATTCTCATAAAAGGTGACGAATTAACGAAACACTTGGCACTTGTACACTGCTGAAGCTATGGATAGCTATGATTTCCTACTTCAGAGTATCAACTGTACAGTGTATTGGGCCACTGAGTCGCTTTGGGAATATACAGTGCACGGCTCTAGGTAGGATCGAACATTGATCTGCTTATTTCGTAATTCTAAGTTGGGCACAAGGCCAGAAACATTGAGAAGATAGAGTAAGTCGATTAAATTGACTTCAATACGAAAGAATAAAATGCAAAGTCGACCACGACAGTACTTAAATTGAGTCAAGGCGGCGAGCTGGCAGAAACGCTAACGCGCCGGGCGAAATGCTTAGCGGTATTTCGGCTGCCGTTACGTTGTGAGTTCAAATTCCGCCGAGGTCGACTTTGCCTTTCATCCTTTCGGGGTCGATAAATTAAGTACCAGTTAAGCAATGGGGTCGATATAATCGACTTAATACCTATGTCTGTCCATGTTTGTCTCCTCTATGTTTAGCCCCTTGTGGGTAATAAAGAAATAGGTATTTCGCCTGTCGCTACGTTCTGAGTTCAAATTCCGCCGAGGTCGACTTTGCCTTTCATCCTTTCGGGGTCGATTAAACAAGTACCAGTTACGCACTGGGGTCGATATAATCGACTTAATACCTATGTCTGTCCATGTTTGTCTCCTCTATGTTTAGCCCCTTGTGGGTAATAAAGAAATAGGTATTTCGCCTGTCGCTACGTTCTGAGTTCAAATTCCGCCGAGGTCGACTTTGCCTTTCATCCTTTCGGGGTCGATTAAACAAGTACCAGTTACGCACTGGGGTCGATATAATCGACTTAATCCGTTTGTCTGTCCTTGTTTGTCCCTTTTGTGTTTAGCCCCTTGTGGGTAGTAAAGAAATAGGTATTTCGTCAGCCGCTACGTTCTGATTTCAAATTCCGCCTAGATCGACTTTGCCTTTCATTCTTTCGGGGTCGATTAAATAAGTACCAGTTACGCACTGGGATCGATATATTCGGCTTAATCCGTTTGTCTGTCCTTGTTTGTCCCCTCTGTTTTTAGCCCCTTGTGGGTAGTAAAGAAATAGGTATTTAAATTGAAAAGGTAGAGATCTGGAAGAAATGCGGATTGGCAATTTCGTCGGATGCTCAAACGATTCTACCGGTTCGCTGCCTCTCTGTGAAGAAATATATGTTTCAAATTTTGGCACAATGCCAGAAAGCTGTGAAGCAAGGAGATTTGATAATTACATTGACCCCAGTACGTTACTGGCATTTTATTTTACTAGCACTTAAGAAAAGTTAACCTCAGTAGTATTTGAACTCAGAATGTAAAGAACCGGAAGGTAAAAAACCCGCTAAGCAAATTTTCCCGACGCCCTAACGATTCCGCCAGCACATCACCAATTGAGGGAGAAATATTGTTGCTTTTAGTACAGGTACAATGCCTGAAAATCGTGAGAAAGGCCTATTTCGTTACTTTATTTTATTCACCCGGAAAAGATGAAAAGCTAAGTCGACCTTGGCGGGAGTTGAACCCAGAATGTTAAGGATCAGTACAAATACCGCAAAGTATTTTGTACAATGCTCTAAAGATTCTGACAGCTTTCCATGATGAAATATAATGATAACAATTTTTCATTAAGCGGCACGATGGCTATTTATATTATTTCACCGATTGGTGAAACGGAAAGTGCAATGTTTAGTTATTTACCAAGAGCTTAGGCATTAAATAAAAAGCGATGATATTTCTAGCAGTAATTGAAAGTAAGTCGAAAGAAACGAGACTTATCTCATTGCTCTACGATGCGCTGCGACCAAGAGGAGTAATGATGGTATTGATTATTATCATTTTGTTTTTCCATGTAGCGAACGATTAGAGTAAGAGATATCCTTTTTATAAGTCGAAACTACGATTCTGTATTGATTTTCAGCTGATGAAACTTCTCTTGTTCTGCTAATTTCTTGGGAAATCTTTTTGATCATCACAATGTCTCATCGTTCCATTTTCCAAAAAATATATTAGAAAAGTGATTAGTTGTATTATTTTCTTGCCCCAAATTATGATCACAAATTGTTAAAAAGATCGCGTTTTAGATCTCACTCAAAACTTACCCTAGCGTTTTCACTTCACTAATCCCACTGGGAAAGCTTTGAATGATGCAAGTTTATATTTTAACACCTGGAAAACATTGGGGAGGGGTGTACATAATTTCATTGATCCAATTTTTTTTTCACCAATGCTGCTTCTTCAACCCTTCATAAACCAGGATTCAATCGAGTAATGATGAAGGAACTGCGTAACTAGAACTGCATTTGTCAATGTATTATTTCCTATTCTACAAGAAGTAATTTCAAGTTGCTACTTCTCACAGATCGAGTGACTACACTGTGGCTCACTGGTTGGCTTGGGTCTGGAAACCCGCAAAGTGTTTTTTTGTTTCAATATATGCTCTAGTCCTTTACTGTTTCTGCCTCTCCTACATACATCTACACCTCTTATTTGTCTCTGAAATATTGGTTTAAAGTTTCTGATAAGATTTACACCGCCACCAGTGTCCAGTTAATCATTATTTTATCGATACTTACAAGATAAAACGAAAACGCCGACCTCATTGGAATTTGAACTTACAACGTAAAGAACCGGACGAAATGCTGCTAGGCATTGCTTGCCCGACACACTAACGATTCTACCAACTCACCACCTTTTTGTTCTCTGAGTTATAAATAGTTTGAACGGAATGGTGACGATATAATGTGAAAAAAATGTCTGCCTGAGTTTCCCGGAGCTTGTGCTCTACAGAGATCAGCGGTATAAGTATATAAAAGAAGGCGTAAGTATAAACAGTGATATCTGTGGATACTAGTCCAAACACTATACTATCGGTTTTATTTTAAGAGATTAAGAAGTAAAGTTAATACTGGCAGAGTCTGTGCCAAAAACATGGATAAGTAAAACTACTTCTGTTACCATATCAGTAATATTAGATGGATCTTTTCGGTTTGACCGGCAGTTTTTTAAAATAATTTCCACGTAACTAAACACTTTTAAACTTCGTATACTGGTAGAATGTGTTTATATAACATCTTTTTCTCTTGGCTTTATTGAGAAAATTCTATGGTTTGTAAAATATTTGTTGTTTTTTTCTTCAATTTCTGCAATTTCAACCAATCAATGACGTCTATTGAGGTGAAAACATTCTGTGCCGTATGAATATGTCCCTAGTTTAAGAAACAGATTGGGTTTATTTACATTTCTGAAGAAAAAGAGATACCCTCCCCCCACCCCTAACCCTAACTAACCCTAAAATAGATTGAAATGCAATAGTTCGATACTAGGGTCATAATTATGGGTGACAATTTCATATGACACCGCTAGAAAAAACTGCCGGTCAAACCGAAAAGATCCTATTAGATTTCTCACTCTAGGCAGTAATCTTTCGAAATACCAGTATATTGATATTGCATCTAATCTCATTAATCGTGGTGGTTTGTTAGAAAAAATACCAGTAATAAAGTAATGATCTCCACGCACGTTGCAAATATAAGGAATAGTAGATTTATTGATATCAAACTCGTGGCCCACAGCAGCGATGCTTCAACACCATGTATTTTCTTATTCATCTCTACCTTTCTCTGTAGAGAAGACAATAGCATCCTTCATCGTTTGCTGGGGACTGGAACCTCTGTATCATTTGTTCTGACTAGTACCATGTTGACTCGTATCATGTTTTTGACTAGTACCATGTTGACTAGTACCATGTTTTTGACTAGTAACATGTTGACTAGTACCATGTTTTTGACTAGTAACATGTTGACTAGTACCATGTTTTTGACTAGTACCATGTTTTTGACTAGTACCATGTTTTGACTAGTACCATGTTTTTGACAAGTACCATGTTGAACGTATATCTGGATAAAAGCGAAGCATCTTTGAAGCACGGTCATGAAAAAGCAAGCGATGGTCAGAGCGCTCTGAGTGGCAAAGTATTGCGACTGGTCGTTGGGGTGCATTTTTGAGGTACAAGCAGAATCTTCGACTGATGTTATCCATGATTAGTAACAAACGAATTAGTGATAAATAAGACTAAATGTACTAGCTATATCAATTACTGGCATGGAACTGCTCGTACTTTGAAGACGGTAATGAGAGACAATCTGGCAGAAACTTTACAACGCCGGGCATAATGCTTAGCTGCATTTCCTCTGCCGCTACGTTCTGAGTTCAAATTCCGCCGAGGTCGACTTTGCTTTTCATCCTTTCGGGATCGATAACTTAAGTAGCAATTGCGTACTGGGGTCGATATAATCGACTTAATCCGTTTGCATGTCCTTGTTTGTCCCATCTGTGTTTAGCCCCTTGTGGGCAATAAAGAAAGAGGTAATGAGAGACCTATTTGCAAACTTGTAGCGCGATTTGCCATGGGTTGTTATCGTTAATAATCTTTGCGTATCTGAAGAATTGAATAGTAATCCAAGTGTTTATGTCCTTAATATCAGAACTAATTTGCACAAATAATTCAGATAACTAAAAGATTGATATCTGTTTTCTATTTATATAAATGCATACTTCGAAACGATTAATGGCGTTATGCTGATTTTAAGAACTGATAGATCGTACCATGAACGATATGATTTATGCCTCTTTTTTCATATCACACTAATCTAATCGATATTGTCAATTTCATTAAGATCATTAATTCAAGACCGA
This sequence comes from Octopus sinensis, assembly GCF_006345805.1. Classification (NCBI taxonomy): domain Eukaryota; kingdom Metazoa; phylum Mollusca; class Cephalopoda; order Octopoda; family Octopodidae; genus Octopus; species Octopus sinensis. Next base: position 10,499,787 of record NC_043002.1, read on the forward strand.
ATCTAGAACTTTCTTTGCTATAAATAGCTTCAGCAGTTGGCACAATGCCAATAATTTTGAGGAGAAGCCGAAGTCCAATACATCAACCCCAGTAGTCAGATGGTATTTATTTGATCGATCTCGAAAGGATTGAAAGAGAAGTCGACCTCAGGAGAATTTGAACTCAAAAGGTAAAACCGAAAAAATACTGCAAACCATTACCGATGCTATAACGATTCTACCAGCTCACTACCTTTTTTTCTGTACACAAATATCAATATTTTTTTCAAACCTTAAGCACACGGCCTGAAATTTGTGGGACCCTACTAGCCAAGTGATACTAATTTTATCGATGAACGGATGGTAGGAAAGGTTGACTACGGCAGAATTGGAACTCAAAACGTAGAACCAGAAGAAATTCTAACTATTTTGTCAGCCGCGTTAACGGTCCTGCAAGCTTAATAATCTTACAACTAAAACGCACAACCCTTTCCCTACCCATATATATATATATATATATAATATATATATATATATATATATATATATATATATATATATGTATGTATACACATCATACTTTCATTTTTTCTTCGTTTTAGTCTATGCCCCATGCTTGCCTTTTCAGATAGCCTTTATTTCTTCTTACAAACGGAGTGGGAGTGTGACAGCCATAGACCATAAATGCAGACGAACAGTAGGAAAACATTTTACTCTGAAGTCGGTGGTACTTAAACGAAAATAAAACTGCAAATGCTTATCGTAAATTGTATTTAGTTTATCACCTTCACACACAAACACGCACATATATAAATACACACACACACACACACACACATATATATATATATATATATATATATATATATATATATATATATATATATATATATATATAGAAATTAGGTTTTAAACTCTTTTCTTTTACAAAATATTAACTTTCACATAAATACACATACACACGCACACGATTATGTATGTATGTATGTATGTATGTATATGTATATATATATATATATATATCAAGAAGGTAGTCAGAATTTTGGATGATTATATATAATCGCTTTCATCTCGTTCGTTTCGGTGACTCATTAGGTAAGATCCTTTCGAAACAAATTATGCCTTTAATGCAAAGCAGCAAGGGAATGTTCCTTTTGTTATTTGTGTGTGTGTCTGTGTGCGCGCGCGCGCTCGATTGCATGCATGAGTGAGCAAGCAGGTGGTGAATGTTTGAAGGCTTGGTTTACAGAGAGAAAAAAGGCGAAAAAATTCAGAAGGAAGGAAAGAAGAAAGGGGAAAAGACAGAAACAGAGAAAGGACTCGTTTTCCTAAGTTTTATTGTATTAAAAAAGTAACTATTGTCACTTTCTCTCTTTCTTTCTTTTTGTCTTTCCTACTTTATTTCTTTCTGCTATCTTTTCTTTTTCTCTCTTTCCTTCCTGTCCTTCTTTCTATCTTCCTCTCTCTCTTTATATCTCCTTTTCTGTTTTACTCCGTCTTACGAAGCCTCCAAAGATTCATCATACACTCACACATGATTCTACACACGTGCATGCACGTACAAAGACATGCGCACATATATACGCACGCATATATATACCATATAAATAACAAAAGAACAGTCTTATATATATATATATACATATATATATATATAATATATATATATATATATATATATATATATATGTATATATATTCAAACTTTTCATTAAAAAATAATATAACTAATGAGTCTCGGACACGAACGAAATGAAAGACAAATAGATAATTATCAAGAATTCTGAATACCTTTTATCTTAATATATGAAATTTGTACACCACTTCAAACAACCTACACTAATAAGAACACACACGCGCACACAATTATACATAAACACACAGACACACATACAACACATTCCCTAACCATATATATATATATATATATATATATATATATGTATGTATACACATCATACTTTCATTTTTTCGTTCGCTTTAGTCTATGTTCCATGCATGCCCTTATTTCCTCTTACAAATAAATGATAACACCTTTTACTCGTCCTCGAAACAGGACTTGCTCAGGTGAATCGACACCGATTCATGTGTATGTATAAGTGTATATGCATACATACATACATACATACATACATACATACATACATGTATATATATATATATATATTTTTTTTATCCTACATTAGTTATATATATATAAATATTTTTATATAACTAATGTAGGATAAAAATTTTTCGGGAAAACTTTTTATTAATGGCCAGCATATCAAAAAATACCTTTAAAGGTTAAATTTATAAATAATTTACAAGATAAGGGCAAAAGAAAAATTCTAATGCCAAATATGCCGAAAAAAAGACAAAAATTGTCAATAACCATTATGATTTATGCGTCTCGAAACAAACCGATAGAAATTTCTAAAAATTCGTTATTACCGTATTGGTCCCAATTTCGGGGTTAATTCATAAGAATTTTCCCCTCTTCAGCGGCAAATACGCGAGATATAAGTGAAATACTTACTCATACCCATGGAAAAAGCAAGCACCAAGTCCCGAGCAGACCTAAGTACCCCAAATATATCCAAAATAGAAAATCTTCGGCACATCTTCGGAAGTTCACTTCCGGATTCTCTCACTCTGTGAAAGTTTCTAGTTCGAATCACACGTGTCTCGAGATGTGCCAAAGATTTTCTATTTTGGATATATTTGGGGTACTTAGGTCCGCTCAGGACTCAGTGCTTGCTTTTTCCATGGGTATGAGTAAGTATTTCACTTATATCTCACGTATTTGCCGCTGAAGAGGGGAAAATTTTTATGAATTAACCTCGAAATTGGACCAATACGGTAATAACGAATTTTTTAGAAATTTCTATTGGTTTGTTTCGAGACGCATAAATTATAATGGTTATTGACAATTTTTGTCTTTTTTTCGGCATATTTGGCATTAGAATTTTTCTTTTGCCCTTATCTTGTAAATTATATATATATATATATATTATATATATATATTATATATATAATATATATATATATATATTATATATATATATAATATTATATATATATATATATATATAATATATATATGTATATACATATATATATAATATTAGTGAGAATATTTTATATATTTTATATATGTATATATATATATATATATATATATGCATACAATGGTTGTCTACTCCTTATGCAGAGTTTGACCACCTCCTCTACCTAGACATCTGATGTAGCTTTTTAAACCGGAAAATGTTTTGAAAATATCGTGAAGTATATTTGCCATTTAAATATGGCAAACCCCTAAGGGTGGATGCTACTGTAGCTTGTAGCCCCAGGAGGACATCTCCTCCAGCTGGCTGTTTTGAAAATACACTCCTATAAATTGCATAACCGATTTGGACCATCAAGAGCAGCAGTTAAGTTCTGATCTTCGTGGATCTTAAAATGAATATATAAAGAAAGAGAGAGAGAGAGAGAGAGAGAGAAAAAGAGAAAGAGAAATGTTTATTTGAACATTATATATATGTATATATGTCTCATAAATATATAAAAGTGTGTATATATATATACATATATACATATACATATATATATATATATGTAATTTATATATATATATATATATATATATATATATAATATATATATATACACATATATATACCTATACATACACATGCATATATATTCAAACAATCTATATATAGGTGTATGTATATGTGTATATGTGCGTGTGTAATTTACGTGTATGTATCTACATAAGTATGTCATTTATAAATATATATGTAAATTTGTATTTATATATATAGTTTATATATACATGTATATATGTTTGTATGTATGTATGTATGCATGTATGTATGTACCGATGTGTTATATGTATGTATTTCTGTATACATCATCAAGATAATGTATATGTGTATTCCTATATGTATATATGTTAATGTATACATGCACATATACATACATATATACATTATGCGGACTATATTTTCGTCCGTATCTGAGAATAGAAGTGCTTCAATTCTTTGTATGTACATATATTAACTCCATTGTTGACATGCAAAAACGGTTTCTCTCATGGCTTTGGTATGATATTTTCTATCCTGAATAAAAATGATATGATAGTGCTTAATATAAATAGTAATAATAATTTCGTTCAAAATGCAACTTCTCATTTTATTGCTGTTATTCATACCTTATCAAGAAAATTGTATTATATACAAGTGATAATAGAAACCAGAAAGTAGATTCAGCTATTATAAACTTCTACTCCACAGGGCTCTTCATATCTGTCTTAAATTTGTGTGTTAAGCTGACCTTATACTGGCTTTCTGTCCACTTCGAGCAAGAGAAGGAGAGAATTAAAATGAACCGGATGCACTTTTACCTAAGGTGAATGATTAGACAGTGAAATGTGGCGGATCACTTCTCAGCAGTCTGATCTTTACAGTATCTACAGGAGTAATCCGATTAATTTAGCATATCTATATATGTTGCCTTCCTCTTTCCAACACACAACCATTTCTGTGTTATCATTATATATTCCCCTAGCAACAACACCACCATCATCATAACCATCATCCTTGTTGTCATCATCATCATCATCATCATCATCATCATCATCATCATCTTTTTGTTGTTCTTGACCACCTTTTGATTTCTCCTGCACAGCTGCTTTTCTTCAACTTATCTAACTCTAGTCCAGCCTCCGCAATAGTAGTTGCAGTAGTAGTAGTAGTAGTAGTAGTAGTAGTAGTAGTAGTAGTAGTAGTAGTAGTAGTAAATGGAATGATGAAATTAAACGAATCGGTGTCAGCTTGATTGCATTTCTTCATATATTTCTCCATTGCCTGAAAAATATATTTAAAAAAAGGAGAATTAATAGAAAAAATTAAGCAATTAATGAAAAATTATTCATTTTATCACATTAAGATATTACTCATAACTGTTAATTGTATAAAAACTGCGTTGTAATATAAAGTCTCCTTTTTTTTCTTTTCGTTTTTCTATTTATCTCGTCATCGTCACACGCTAGAAAAGAAATATGATTTATTCAAATCTCAAACACGTTAGACAAAAGTTATAGAGAAGGAATACAGCTACAAAAACAATATTAAAACATATAACACTACAAATAACTATTTTTCGTGCTTATTCAAATAATATTGGAAAGGGTTAAAGTAAACAGAAGCAACATCAATGAAAGCGGACGAAGTTTTTTGTAAACTCAATTCTCATCAAACTCAGTTTTGAAGAGCTTGAGAAAAAAAATGACGAGGTACATTTTTCTCAGCGACATAAAGTTTAAAATAACTCTTTCTGACAAATTTTGAACTATGACGACTTTAAATCTATAGTTTAGCCCTTCACATTAGGAATTATACTACGTCCATATATATTAAATATTAGCTGCTGCTTTGGTCTCATCTAAAGTATATAAAGCATTTAGACTATTTGCCTACCAGGCTTATTTTGCGCCATATTTTCTTCTGCAGCAGTGGTCTTATTTTTTTATGAACTCTGCACTTTTAAACATTTTAATCTGTCAGTACTCAAGCGGGCCATATCAGGCCCAACTAGTCTACCTGTTTTCTGTCTAAACTGACCAGATCAAGCTTCTCACAGCTACCTTAAAATGTCATACTAGAATCTGCCACGACATTGAAAATTCCAATCTACAGGAAAATGTATGATAAATTCAAAACAATGTGAATAATTAAGTATTGCATATGACAGAGTAATCTGAATACTGAACGGTTGATCATATATTAGTTCAAGTCCTCTATATAAACTACCACATTAATTTATAGCATGAGTATCGTCCGTAACTTCTGCAAATTCATAATATATTCTATATTTTGCACCACGTAAATCACCTGGGATATACATGTTAAAAATTGTTAAAACCTTTATTATACCTCCAATTATGTATTTTCCATCTATTTAAAAAACATTTTCTACAAACTATATTTCAGACTATAATCTATAAAAATATTTTTATGGGTAGCGTTGTTTCACTGATGGAGATAACAGCGATTTGTAGCCTTCTTGACAGGCCCTATCTCAGCTTTTAGTGATTCAAACTGAAAAATCTCCCGGAAATATCAAAGGACGTACTCTCTGTACACTTCCTGAAACTGAAATGATATTGTTTGGTCCAATGCAACGTGAGGCTAGAGAAAAGACAAAAGGATCATTGGGCGTCACCCGTTACTCCTATTAAGAATATAAGGCGATGTGTCACTGATGGCTTGCATAGTAGGTAAAGAATTAAGGCGGCGAGCTGGCAGAAACGTTAGCACGCCGGGCGAAATTCTTAGCGGTATTTCGGCTGCCGCTACGTTCTGAGTTCAAATTCCGCCGAGGTCGTCTTTGCCTTTCATCTTTTCGGGGTCGATTAAATAAGTACCAGTTACGCACTGGAGTCGATATAATCGACTTAATCGGTTTGTCTGTCCTTGTTTGTCCTCTCTGTGTTTAGCCCCTTGTGGGTAGTAAAGAAATAGGTAAAGAATTAAGCACAGTTAATTCAAAAGATTTATTGGTACTTCACAATTAAATTTAAACCTTAACGTTTCGTGCAATTCATTATTATACTTCAAGCAAACATCGCAGCTGTATATAACACATTTATTTATCCATACCCCGAGGTTTAGCAGCGTATAACCATTAAAGCCACTGCGGTGATAGCGCTTAATAACCTAATAAAATAAATAAGCCACACATAGTGCTTTCAACAGGTCGAATGTTTGATAATAGCAGATCAGGTCCTTTCAAATCACACTCTCGAATACTATTCCAGCAGAGGTTAGTCTATGATAATCAACAAACACTGTAGTCATTGAAGGAACGAATTATGCAAAGTTAAATGGAAAAGTCCTTTCCCCCAAACTAAAATCATAACTTTATACACACACATACACACACACACACATATATATATATATACACGCACACACACACATATATATATATATACTTACATATGCATATGCATATATATATATATATCCATGTATATGTATATGCATATATGTAAATATATACGTGTATGTATATAATAATATAAATTGCATAAATATGTGTGTTTGTGTGTGTGCATATATGGGTACAGGACGTCACCAACTGTGTGAATAACATGAAGTACGAATATAAACGAGTTAAATAGGCAAAACAAAACAGGAGAAAAATGAATAGCTGGACAAATAACACAGAGAATGACCCTTCATTAATTGTCGGCTGTCTATCTACTCCTCATTTCCAGCATTCAACGACAATATGAATCCTGGAAAGCAGTTACTCCTATAAATTCCAAAATATAATTTGGGATTTATGGAGGGTCAAAGTTGGGACAAAAACAAGACACTGGAGACACACAAGGAAACCGAACGAAAACAACTGTGTTCTTGTTGAGCGTATTCAGGCGTGTGTCAGGAGACTTTTCATAGATTTGGATTGTCTCTTGTTTTTTATGATGGTGTGCGTTTGGAAGATTAAGTTCATTCTGTGGTCCTTTTCTAGCAGGGGAATGTCTTCAAGGATGGTGTTGAAGTCTTCATTTGTTAAGAGGGTTGTGTGTGGAGATATATGGTTGGGCTGTTGGTTGTAAATCCTTCTTTAATTTGGGATGTGAGTTCGTGGACGTTGAGATGAAGGGCACGTTGAAAGCATATGTCAATTAGTGGAGGTGGGTAGTTCCTGGTGACGAGTGCATCATCTAGTTCATGTAGTCGTATGTCTCTGGTGCTTGCATTAGAAACTATAGTACATATCCTTTTTGCTAGGTTGAAGGGGATATTCATTCTGGTGTGTCTGGGGTGGCATGAGTTGAAGGATAGATATTGCTTGGAGTCCGTGGGCTTATAGTATATAGCTGTTTCTATTACGTTGTTAGATTTCTTAAAGAGGATGTCGAAGAAAGGGAAGTGAATTGAATGTTTATTTCAAGTCCATTTATAAGTGCTTGGAATTCTTTTAGTTTCCCTGTTTTCATGCCAAAGAAAGCAACAGTCATATATATATATACATATATATATATATATATATATATATTATATATTATAATATATATATTATATATATATAATGTATATATATATATATACGTATGTATATATATGTATGTATATATATATATGTATATATATGTATATATGTATGTATATATATATATGTATATTATGTATATATATATGTATATATATATGTATATATATATATATTATATATTATATATATATTATAATATATATATATATATATATATGTATATATATATACGAATATATATATATGTATATATATATATATATCTATATGTGTATATATATATATATTCACTCGCACACACATATATGCACATTCACTTATATACACATATATACAGCGGTGATATCCAATATTGTGATGAAGTTTTGCATTATTTATCTTTTTATGCACTTGTGTTCGTTTCCGGGGTCCATTAACACAGAAATGTAATTTCGAAGAATTTGCAGAAAAACAGTACAAAATAAAATATTTTCCAGGTTGCCATTGATTTGTGTGCACTATACGTATAGTCATATCCCGAAAGAACAATGACAATATTTGCAATGTATATATACATACATACATACATACATACATATATACATACATACATACATACATACATACATACATACATACATATATATATATGTATATATATATATTATATATTTATATATTTATATATACATATATACATGTATATATATATATTTATATTTATATATACCTATATACATGTATATATATATATATATTTATATATTTATATATATATATATATTCATTTATATATAAATATATATATGTATATATATTCATTTATATATATAAATGTATATATATATACATTTATATATATAAATATATACATATTTATATATATATTATATATATATATTCATTTATATATATAATGTGTATATATATATACATTTATATATATAAATGTATATATATATATATGCATTTATATATATATATATATATATATATATGAATTTATATATATAAACGTATATATATATACATTTATATACATTTATATATGTACATATATATATTTATACATTTATATAAATATATTTATATAAATGCATAAACACATTTATATATATATATAATTACATTCCAATATGCTTTGTCAACCTGTCATATCTAGTGCAGTTGATACAGTGATGATTATAAACGGTGCATTTCCTCTTTAAATGAAAATCACAGAAGTCTTATTCATTGATTTTGTTTCCTGACCGTGCATATTAATGCTCACTCTATTAAAAATGCGTGCACCAGCTTCTCTTCTTAGGAATATGCTCGTGGGTATACAGATAAATTTATATATATATATATATATGTATATATATATATATATATATATATATATATATATATAAAAGCAGAATTATACAAATAAATGTGTATATCTACATAAGACATCACAATAATATTTCATCATTCGTGTTAATATATGTTCAAGTAAGTTACGCACCTTTTAATGTTTTTACAGTTCCACTTAATAAAAGATCTTCGTAGTTTTATCTCCATCTTATTAGGAATACTCGTGTATTACTATATACAAACCACACTGACAGTGCAATGTCGTATGAACAGTAATCACATATTTTCCTGAAAACCATTGACCCTATAGAAGCTAGAAGTTGCTTATGCTTTTAGGTATGTGACCTCAGTTTGAAGTATTCATCCTCTACTCAACATGGCTTTCATTAAAAATTACCAGAAATAATGAACTGTCCGTAAAATATTTGTCCAAGTTCTTAATAGCACAGTTGGATAACGTGCACACAATGTTGCCATGTGTGGCCTGCCTACCAGACAATAAATATTTCAGAAAGATGCCCTGTGTGTGTTTGTGGTTCATCCAGATCTTACTTATGATTTTATTAAAGTGTGGTATCCATGAAAAGCAAGTGTTGTTTGGGGTGATCCTTCTTTCGGTTTGTAAAGACCCTCACCATCAGTCATGAATGACCATGGGATTGCACCTAGATAGTTCCCGTCCGAGGTACAATTCTGGGAAAGGTTGTTTTTGGAAGACCAGCATTCGCCCATGCATACCAGCCTCCCTGCTCCACGCCATCGATGTTATCTAAGGGAAAGGCAAATACCGATACAGCTTGGCATCAATGACGCCGCAACTCATTTCTACAGCTGAGTGAAGTGGAGCAACGTGAAATAAAGTGTCTTGCTCAAGAACACAACACAGAGCCTGGTCCGGGAATCGAGTACACGACCTCATGATTGTGAGCCCGTTGTTCTAACCACTGAGCCATGTGCCTTCTTTGGTGCTTTATCATAAAGCCATCTGCTAGGTAGCTATTGTTTACCAGCATTTTTTGAAGCCTCTTAAAGTTGACGGCTCAATTGCCTACCTTATTACTTCTGGTGTGTATGGTTAAGAACCCACTTCCTATGTATCGTTAGCTCTGTTCGGTATGGTACAAATAAACACTTGCAGGAATTTTTCCCGTATTTGTTGGTATTAAAGGACTTGGAGACGGAAACTGAAGCGAGAATGAAAGAGAGAAAGATGGATATATATATATATATATATATATATATATATATAGGCGCAGGTGTGGCTGTGTGGTAAGTAGCTTGCTAACCAACCACATGGTTCAGGGTTCAGTCCCACTGCGTGGCATCTTGGGCGAGTGTCTTCTGCTATAGCCCCGGGCCGACCAATGCCTTGTGAGTGGATTTGGTAGACGGAACTGAAAGAAGCCTGTCGTATACATGTATATATATATATATATATATATATATATATATATAATATATATATGTGTGTGTGTGTGTGTCTGTGTTTGTCCCCCTAGCATTGCTTGACAACCGATGCTGGTGTGTTTATGTCCCCGACACTTAGCGGTTCGGCAAAAGAGACCGATAGAATAAGTACTGGGCTTACAAAGAATAAATCCCGGGGTCGATTTGCTCGACTAAAAGGCGGTGCTCCAGCATGGCCGCAGTCAAATGACTGAAACAAGTAAAAGAGTAAAGAGTAAAGAGTATAGTGGGAGATAGAGTGGGAGAAAAAGAAGAAAGAAATAGAAATACAGCACCACCAGGAGTTTCTATATCAAAATCTATGTCTTTATCGACGTAGTAGAATATATTAATACATGGTAATTGATTGTTCACGAGAATTATGATATCATCTATATATCTGGAAACGAATGGGAAATCCGAAAGTGATATGTGGTTCCTATGCACACCAGCTGGTCTATATATGTAGTGGCAATTAAAATCAGATAGATTTGTTTCTCCCCAACCAATCCAAATAGAAAGAATGATGTCTGTTTATATGTGGTATAATCGAAGTAGAAAAAGCTGTTGTTTAGGATAATGGCGAAGAATTAGTGGTGAAAAGTTGATGTAAAAATGGGAAGCAGATATAGTAGGGTTTACAAGAAAGACACAGAAATATTAGATATTTGAAGAGTAAAGAAAACATCCCTATTAAAATTGTTTGTCTCTTAATGGCTGACAATATTTAAGCTACACTGATTGGTTGATTTAACACAAGCGGTCACTACATGCTATAACTAGTTATTTATAATTCCGTTGTCACTCGTGTCTTAAAATGGATCTTATATCGCAATTATTGGTACTCAATAGGAACAAAATTTGGTGCCTCACCAGGACCCGAATCAAACGACCGAGACAAGTAAAAGTCTGTAACTATAAGCCCAAGCCTTTACCGTTGCTTCTGGTTTCATTTTATCTCCAAACCGTGTCCTTTTAGAAAATACTAGCATTATGACCCGTCGTTGCCGGGTCATAGTGCTAGTGCATGTATCTATGTGTAGATATTACATCAACACATAAAATACAAAATACAAAGTTATATCTTGATATCGCTAGTGATAACAATACTCAAAATATATAACAGACTGGAATTGTAAACCCGTCTCTTGCAATTTCGATCAATTGTATCTTGTCCTCCCTCTTGTATAGAAGTGTGGCTACAATCCAGCCTATCTCAACTTCTGGGGCGGGGGACATTTTTAATTTTTTTCCGGGGCGTCCTACGTCCCAGATATAAAGGTAAAAATAAAATATTTCCACTTTGTAAGTTCGAGTCGAGTACTCCCTTGCACGCTCCGTTGACTCAAACCTTGCTTCTATTGTGGCGAATTTACCGCCTCTGGTTAGATATCTTTCATAGTCGCACCAAGACACTTTTCAATTGTGCTTTCCTCCAGGTGTTCAAATCTTCTTTTTTGTCTACATTGTATACTTTATAGTCTTTTCTTTAATTTAATTTTTTATTATCCATCTGGACTATTCCATTTCTGCACGCTAATTTTACTGTTTATTTATTCCCATTCATGTGAAACCACTTATTCAAATTCAAGTCATTGATGCAATTTTATACCAATTGCTATTTTTACTTCTGTTATGTTACGATTATATTATACTTTTGTTTGATTTTAATTATTACTTACTACATATAATTCAATTGCTATTATTATTTTTATTGTTAAAGTGAAAGTATCTCACATAAAATAGAGAAATGTTTTTGTTTCACTTTTAACACGTAATACTGAAATAGTGGAGAAGATATGATATTGCTATGGGCTCGCTCTACGCAAGAAGCTGAACATTTTTTTTGCCCATGAAACTACATGGACCCTAAGTAAGGCCTGTGTAAAATTTGAATGAAATTGGTTTTGTAGTTCTCAAGTTTTAGGGAATCGTAGTGGAGAAGATATGATATTGCTGTGGGCACGCCCTAGGCAAAAAGTTAAAAAGTTTTTTGGCGATGACACTCCCCGGACCCTAAGTAAGGCATGTGTAAAATTTGAATGAAATTGATTGTGTAGTTCTCAAGTTTTAGGGAAACACACAGACAGACAGACAGACAGACACACATTTTCAGTTTTATATGTAGAGAGATATTCATTACTGTTTTTCAGAATGTTTCATATAACGATAGTACTCTGAGCCAAGCTGAAATTTCTATGGTAATTAAATTACACAATCTATGAGAGAAACAGGTGAAGATCTGTTTCTAGATTCGTAAAACTATGTATGAAATGTGGTACCATCTCTAACATTCCTTAAACTTTCTCATTCATTATTCCATGATTAAGGAATTTTTGAAACACTTCCCGTATATCGCTTGATCAATATATCTCCAGATTTCAACGCTTATTTTAAAACTTGGACAGATTCCAAGCACTTCTCAGCAAGAATTATCCAAAATGATTAATCAATTCTACGATAATCGAATTACCCACGATAAGAAGAGTACTGCAAACCAAAATTGCATTGGATTCAGAAGAAATAGTGCCACACCAATTTCTTATTGCCAAAATCAGGATGAATATTCTATAAACATCGCAAATAAACCGCTTATCGTTGCTACATAGCCGCTCGTCATAGACAAGTCTGGATCCCTTTCACTTGCAAATTTCTCAGACTGAAATTTACAGTAACAGAAAACTTAATGACGGGCTTCGACTTAACATAGAAACGAACATTTACAGAACAGCCAACTAATTAACTGAATATTGGATCCGAAACCAAGTTCTACAAGAAATAGAGTATCAACCAACTACTCATATAATCCATTCCACCCTTGCCACCATACGGCAATCTTAATAGCCTCTTCTCCTTATCTCCTCAAAGACATACAGCATCTCGAAAGAGTCCAGAAGCTAGCTACCCGCATGCTTCATGGTCTCAAGAATTTGTCTTATGACGAAAGGCTGAAGACGCTCGACCTTTATTCTCTAGAAAAACGCCGCCGCCGTGGTGATCTCATTCTCGCTCACAACATCATAAGCGGAAAGTGTAACCTCTCGAAAGAGCTGTTCTTCACTCCTGCTCCAGAGCGTTGGCTGCGGGGTCATTCCGAAAAGCTCTACCCGCGACGATTTCATCTCAATCGAAGGAGGGGAGGTTTCTCCGTCCGGGTTGCGGATCCGTGGAACAAGCTGCCAGACGAGATGGTGAAGATGCCGACGACCGCTTTGTTCAAAGTCTCCCTTGACCTCAAGTGGCCTGAACTCTTTACATGAACACCACCCTGTACTTAACTCCATGTCCCCCTACATGGCCTTGCTTTTTGCTTTTGAGCCAAAAAATTAACTAACTAACTAACTAACTAACTAATATAAATCTGTTCGGACTGTGGTGAAATCATGCAGCTCATTCGTTAACCACTCTAGTTCTCGATTCCTGCCTTTATAAAACACGTGGTTTAACGATATCATATAATTACCTTCAGGTGAATTACCGTTTGAATGTCAAAGTAACACTTCGTTCGTTATACGTTAAGTTTGCCATATCTAGTAAGTAGGAAAATATAAGGTTGTCCCAAAAGTTCGTAGAAAGTCTTGGAAAATAATGGTCTTTATTTTGAGGAATAATTTTTGTTGTTTTTGTTAGTACTTGGCGAGTAAAAATTCAATTTTCGCAAGTGTTTACGAATTTTTGGGACAACCTGATATAATAACCATTTAGTCAGTAATTTTCAACCACAGAATATTCTTTTCTACATTAGGCACGAGGCCCGGAATCTGGGGAAGGAAAGAGCCAGTCGATTAGATCGACCCCAGTACGCAACTGGTACTTAATCTATCGACCCCGAAAAGATTAAAGGCAAAGTCGACCTCGGTGGAATTCAACTCAAAACGTAAAGACAGACGAAAAACCACTAAGCATTTCATCGGTGTGCTAACGTTTCTGCCAGTTCACCGCCTTTCAACCACAGAATATTATAAAATAAAGTTCCTTAGAAGAAATATTACATTTTTGGTATTTTATTGTCTTGTTCTGAAAACACGGAACTCTATATACTTATTTTTTCTTGTGAGCAATGAAAAAGCCAATCCCGTATTAAACTGGTCAAATCCATCCGTACAATACATATACATCTTCACACACACACATAGGCACACACACACACACACACACACATACATATATATATATATTCTATAATTATGAGTATAATTATAATTAGGTTCCAGCAAAAATTTGCTTCACCACATACCGAAATTTTGGGGAGAGAGAGCCAGTCCATTAGATTGACCACAGTACGCCACTGATACTTAACTTATCGACCCTGAAAGGATGAAAGGCAAAGTCGACCTCGGCGGAATTTGAACTCAAAACGTAAAGACAGACGAAATACCTATTTCTATTTCTTTACTACCCACAAGGAGCTAAACACAGAGGGGACAAACAAGGACAGACAAACGGATTAAGTCGATTACCCCAACCTCAGTGCGTAACTGGTACTCATTTAATCGAATCCGAAAGGATGAAAGCAAAGTCGACCTCGGCGGAGTTTGAACTCAGAACGTAACGGCAGACGAAATACCGCTAAGTATTTCACCGGCGTGCTAACGTTTCTGCCAGTTCACAATTTTTGCTCAACTTTAATTATAATTATACTCTTAATTATAGAATTTTTGTATAAGTTTACCGATAAAGGTTCATTTAACATACCGAAATACTTGGTAAAATTATTAATTATTAATTAATTAATTAATTTTTCCCTTTATTATTGTTGATTATATATATATATAATATATATATATATAAATATTATTCATGTAGTCGAATTATATTTCTACATGAATAATATTTTGTCTAGTGACTAATTCGTCTTTTGTGCTGAGCCACTGGTAGTAATCTATATTATTACCCTTTTGTTTATTATATATATATATATATATATATATATATAATATATATATTATATATATATATAGTATATATATATATATATATATATGTATATATATATATTGTGTATATTATATTATATATATATATATATATAACGCATGCAAGATAGCCACAGACAAAAATATTAAAGTCCCTAATACTAATGACCTCAAATTGAGACCCATAATAGCAGGTCCCGCATGCGAAACCCACCGCCTCAGTAACTTTTTAGACACCCTGTTAAAACCACTCCTCAAACATGTCAAAAGCTATATAAGGGACGACTTAGATATGCTCAATCACCTACCGAATACTATAAACCAAAACACCATACTGGTATCCTTCGATGTAGTCAACCTCTACTCCAATATCCCCTACAACCTAGGACTAGAGGCAATCCAATTCTGGCTAGAGAATCACGCCAACGAACTACCACACCGCATCAAAAGAAATTCGTGATAGAAGGGGTTAAATTCATCCTGGAAATAACTTTCTTCCGCCTTCAATGACAACTTCTATACCGACAAAAATCGGGGACTGCGATGGGTACACGAATGGCCCCCTCCTTTGCCAACCTAGTCATAGGATACCTAGAGATCAGTCTATATCGTAAGGTTCTAGAAAGATATGGCAGCCCTTTCTCCATCTACATAGAAAACAACTGGAAGAGATATCTAGATGACTGTTTTATTCTTTGGCATAAAAATATAGAAAAAACTCATAGAATTCCAGGAAATTTAAACGGGCTGGACGTAACATCCAATTCACGATGGAATATAGCCAGCAACACTTCCCTTCCTCGATATCCTCATTAAGAAAGCTAATAATATAATAGAAACAGACATTACTATAAACCTACAGACTCTAAGCAATATCTTCCATTCAATTCATGCCACCCCAGACACACCAGGATGAATATCCCCTTCAATCTAGCAAAAAGGATATGCACTATAGTCTCTAACGCAAACACCAGAGACACACGACTACAAGAACTAAAAGATACCCTTATCACCAGGAACTATCCACCTTCACTTATTGACAAGTGCATTCAACGTGCCCTTCAACTTAACATCAAGGAACTGACATTCCAATCAAAGAAAACTTAC
Organism: Octopus sinensis; assembly: GCF_006345805.1. Classification (NCBI taxonomy): domain Eukaryota; kingdom Metazoa; phylum Mollusca; class Cephalopoda; order Octopoda; family Octopodidae; genus Octopus; species Octopus sinensis. Next base: position 10,516,601 of record NC_043002.1, read on the forward strand.
AACAAAAAGCCTTACCATACATCTCCGCACACCCTCTCAATAACGAAGCCTTCGGCACCATCCTCCACAACATACCCCTCCTAAAAAAAGACCACAGAATGAACACAATCCTCCAAACACACGATCATAAAAAGCAAAAGACAGCCTAGATCCATGAAAAGTCTTCTAACACAAGCCCGAATTCACTCTTCAACACAGAAGCCGACAGTAAAAAAATGTGGAAGACCCAATTGCGGGATATGCGACTATCTAATCGAGGGTTCTGAGTTCTCCTTCAAACAGGGACAACGGTTTACAGTGAAAAGCAACTTCACATGTGCTTCGGAGAACCTAATATACTCACTAACCTGCTCCGGGTGTCAAGAGCAGTACATAGGCCAAACAAAAAATGGTTTGCGTAAACGAATGGCCCTGCACAGATCCCAGATAAAATTCCCCAAAACAGAAAAATAGCTTTTAGCCAACACATAGATACTTGCGCCAACAAAAAAACACCAACTTCAGAATTTTCCCCCTCTACCAATTTAGGGACGATACAACCTCGAGACAACGAATAAGTTAAGAAAATCTCTTTATTATAAAATACAGGCCACTTCTTAACGGGCCTACGACAAACAATTAATATAGCTCAACTTAAGAATAAAGAATATATATACACACACACAATATTACATTCCATAGAATCCATTACTAATCGCCCCAAAACAGATATATCTTCACCCATTCATATTCTCCCTTTTCTGTTTTTTTTCTTCTTCTCCCTCTTCTTCTTCTTCTTCATCATCATCGTTATCATCATCATCGTCGTCATCGTCATCACCACCATCATCATCGTCATCTTCTCCTTCTCCTTCTTCTTCTTCATCGTCATCATCATCGGCACCGTCATCATCTTCTTCTTCTTCTTCTACTTCTCCACCTTCTACCCCCACTAATGTCTTTAAGTATAACGCCTACGCAGCGACTGCCGGTCGCCACTGACCAGCCCAGAGTTTCCCACTCCCACCCCCTCAAGAACTCACAACGACCTCGAATACACAAGTGCAAACAAGGGAGTCAGAGAAAGGCAGAATGCCACATATATCTGAACACTACTATGGAAGTATTCCTTTAAAAAAACCTTTCTTCTAATTTTTCAAATTTTTTTCAAAATTTAATTATTTAATCGTTACAGTTGAAAAGGTCTCAAAGACCGAAACCGGTACTGAAAGATTCACTATAAAATCATCTTAGCATTTTCTATTTTTGACTTGTTTTTTTCATATATATATATATATATATATATATATATATATATATATATGTGTGTAACTTAGAATAACTTAGAAAGGTTTTGGCCAGTATTGGCCCAGGCCATGTCTAACTTAATAGCACCACCTGGCGAAGTCTTTCAGTTCAGGATTTGGGCACCAAGGCCCATTCGTGCAGAGAGTTATTGTTTTCGGAGACATATCCGGTTGTGGGTGGTTTGTCCGGTACTGTTTGAAGGAATTTGTCCAAAGACTTCTTGAATTTTGTGTGGTCAGTTTCTTTTTTGACGTGCCCTGGTGTAATGTTGAAGAGAGCAGGTCCAATTGAGGTGAAATAGTTGTGCCGTATTGTCGTTATGTGATGCGATTTAGATTTTTGTTGTGGACGGATGACACGTGGACGGATGGCACGTGGTCATTCGGACAGTGCTGGTGGAATATTTTCCACATCATACAGATAATGTAGCGGTCACGGCGTCGTTGGAGTGAATACAATTTCAGCTTCTCTAGTCTACCCCAGTAGTCAAGGTCTGAACATGCCATCTATCTTTTTTGTGATTGACCTTTGGGGAGCTTCAATTCTCATAATATTTTGTTTTGTGTAGGGAGACCACAGTGGACAGCAGTATTCAAGGTGGGGTCGGCACAAAAGTGGAGAAGAGAAGGATAATAGCGTGGGAATCTCTCGACTGGAAGGTTCTGAGAATCCAGGAACACATTCTGCGGGCCATGTCAACTTTGCTGCTTATATGTGTAGCCCAGCTTATGTGGTTGTCCACTGTTACTCCCAGGTCTCTGATGTTGTTGGATGCCATGAGAATTTCTCCAGAAGGAAGAGAGTATGGGAGTTTCAGAGTGTCCTCTCTTCCAAAGTGGATCAGTTCAAATTGTCTTCATTTAGCACATGTTATTCTTTTCCGCCCATTGGACAACAGCCAGTAGGTCTGACTGAAGGTTATTCGGTCATCACGCCATTGATGACCTTCTGGAGCTTGGAATCATCAGCGAAGGTTCTGATGTTACTGTGTTTGATGGTGTCAGTAATGTCATTTATGTAGATGATGAAGAGAAGTGGGCCCAACACAGTGCCTTGTGGGACACCACTGCTGACTTTGGCTGGGCTGGATTTGACTCCTTCGACTACAACATGTTGGTTCTGTTAGACAGGAAGCACTTGATCCACTGCAGCAGCTTTCCAATGACACCAATATTGGACAGCTTTCTCAGAAGGATCTGTGTATATATATATATATATTATATATATATATATATATATATATATATATGTATATATATATGTGTATATATAATATATATAGTATATATATAGTGTATATATATATGTATATATATATATATATGTATATATATATGTATATATATATGTATATATATATATGTATAATATATATATATGTATATATAATGACATATATATAGTATATATATATGTAATATATATATATATGTATATATATGGATATATGATATATATGTGATATAATGTATATATATATTAATCTGTATATATATATATATATATATATTATATATAGAGCTATATATATATATATATGTATATATATATTATTTACATATATATATATATATATGTATATATATAATGTATATATATATATATTGTATATATATATGTATATATAATGTATATATATATAATATATATATATATATATATATTATATATATATATGTTTTTTGTATGAATTACGTATCGCCACCGTGGGCCACTGCATCGAACACTTTGAACATATACTTCAAACTATATATCAACTATACATGAACTATATGTAACTCTAAATGTCTCGACACTCCGTTGTGTATTATAAATGAATTTCTTGTGTTTGACGGCATGAGCTGTCTTTTTTTATATATAACTTTTTTTGATAAGGTTCATTTCAGGAACTGAAACATGTTATAATGTATATATAAAAATTAAAAATTGTATAATACAGCAGCATTTTCGAACTTCATTTTTTACAAATATATATATATGTATAGATATATATATGTATATATATATATATGTATATATATATATACATATATATATATATAAGGATGCATTCCTATGACAATGGTGAATCGTTTTTATATTCTTTTGCTTCCTTCTCATGGCTCTTCTAAGCTCTCTGTCCACTCAGCGTACCTCTCTCCGTTAACGACCAGATATGTCTGAGAAGATAAAGGAGAATTAAGCCCTCGCCGTCCCCAAAAGCCAGTTATAATAATTCTCAGTGGCGGTAGGGTTTTGCTGCCCTGCTCGAAGTTTTATCGGATGCAGTTGTGCATCGTTAACCAACTAGAAGAGACGTCCTTTTGGGTTTAAAAAAATCACAATAGAGTCCACTCGAACAGACACCCATGTTAAAGTGGCTACGAATATTACTTGTCAGGCGCAGGAGTGGCTGTGTGGTAAGTAGCTTGCTAACCAACCACATGGTTCCGGGTTCAGTCCCACTGCGTGGCCCCTTGGGCAAGTGTCTTCTACTATAACCCCGGGCCAACCAATGCCCTGTGAGTGGATTTGGTAGACAGAAACTGAAAGAAGCCTGTCGTATATATGTATATATATGTGTGTGTGTGTGTGTGGGGGGGTTGTGTTGTCTGTGTTTGTCCCCCCAACATCGCTTGACAACCGATGCTAGTGTGTTTACGTCCCCGTCACTTAGCGGTTCGGCAAAATAGACCGATAGAATAAGTACTGGGCTTACAAAGAATAAGTCCAGGGGTCGATTTGCTCGACTAAAGTCGGTGCTCCAGCATGGCCGCAGTCAAATGACTGAAACAAGTTAAAAGAGTAAAAGCGTAAAAGAGTACAGCTACTGCGTTGATCTCTTAGGTTTTAGAACTAGCATTAGTTCTAAATATTCTTTACTTAAATAATAAAAGAGATTCTTCAAGTATCTGAGGACGAATGAAACCCGTTTCCTAGAAGATAAATCGATTCTCACATATACTAGGAAAAACACATTTTATATTACTAGACGTTAAACGTTATAATTAATTTGGCACACTATTTCGCATTCTGAAGTCTTAATGAGAAATAAGGACAAAGAACTTTTAATTCTGACACTAGCAGCTGCCAGAAAAGTACAGATCTATCATAAAAGACTTTACGAAACATTAGCTTGGTATAAATATTTATTAGCATCAGTACGTTATGAATTCTCTTTTAATACTTTTGAAACGTTAGTTACAGAATTCTTATAACTTTATTATTCTGTCATAAATTTTGAATCAAATGTTTACGATAAGCAATGATGATAAGCAATTGTTTTCTCCTTTCATATGGCGCTGCCCTGCTGTCGCTGCCCTGCCGCCGCTGCCCTGTCGTCGCTGCCATATATATATAGCTACAGTGTGATGAAAAATTCTATTGGTTAGTTTTCCCTGAAGTGCAGTGAACGCAAAGCATAGAATATGATTGCGGAAGTCTCTTTTAGTCTTTTACTTGTTTCACTCATTTCACTGCGGCCATGCTGGAGCACTGCCTTTAGTCGAACAAAGCTTAGAACTTATTCCGTCGGTGTCTTTTGCCGAACCGCTAATTTACGGGGACGTAAAAAACCCAGCATCGGTTGCTAAGCGATGGAGGGGGTACAACCACGAACACACACGCAAATATATACATACATACATACAAACACACATTTATATATATATATATATATATATATATATATATATATATATATATATATATATATATATATATATATAAGTAGTTTTAGAGACAGAACCACCTTCAACTCAATCAACACTAAAATATTTTATACCCGACCACTCCTTAAAATGCTAATGTATATACGTATATATATATATACGACGGGCTTCTTTCAGTTTCCGTCTACCAAATCCATTCAAAGGCTTTGGTCGGCCCTTGGCTATGGTAGAAGACACTTGCCTCAGGTGCCACGCAGTAGGACTGAACCCAGAACTATGTGATTGGAAAGGAAGTTTCTTACCATACAGCCACTGCTCTCTATTCATTATATATTTTACTGTGAAGTATTATAGATAAATACGGATCTAATATCAATACATATATTTATTTTTAAGTCGGCGAGTTGGTAGAATCGTTAGCACGCCGTGCGAAATCCGTAGCGGATTCTAATTTCGAATTCCGGTGAGGTTAACGTCGCCATTCATCATTTTGGAGTCGATGAAATGAGTACAGGCTGAGTACTGGTTTTGATGTAATTGACTTACCGACTTCCTCGAACTTGGTGCCCTTGTATCGATATATATATATATATATATATATATATATATATATATATTCTCTTTTAATTGCTTCAGTCATTTGTCTGCGGCCATGCTGGAGCACTGCTTTTAGTCGAGCAAATCGACACCAGGACTTATTCTTTGTAAGCCAAGTACTTATTCTATTGGTCTCTTTTGCCGAACCGCTAGGTTACGGGGACGTAAACACACCAGCATCGGTTGTCAAGCGATGTTGGGGGGATAAACACACACACAAACATAGACACAGACACACACATGCACACACACACACACACACACACACACATATATATATATATATATATTTCTCTTTAAAGTGAGAGCTGGCAGAATCGATAGCAAGCCGGACGAAATTCTTACGGTATTTAGCTCATCTTTAATGTTCTGAGCTCAAATTCAGCTGAAGCCATCTTTGCCTTTAATCCCCTGTCAATAAAGTAAGTATTTGTTGAATACTGGAGTCAACATAATTCAAATATCTCTCCTTGTGCCAAAATTTGATTCTAATATATATAAAATTTATTTTTCATATCTCAAGTATCATTTGTGTTCAGCACATGAAAGCAACATTCGTGCCTCTGCTGAACGTTCTGTAAGCCTTTGATGAATAACTGCAAGACTCATACATATGTGTGTGTGTGTGTGTGTGTGTGTGTGTGTGTGTGTTTGTGTGTGCGTGTGTGAATGTGTGTGTACCTCAACCTAGTATGTTCGTCTGTGTTTAGTTGTGAGGGAAATCGTGGCACTCCGTCGGTTACGACGACGAGGGTTCCAGTTGATCGAATCAACGGAATAGCCTGCTCGTGAAATTAACGTGCTAGTGGCTGAGCACTCCACAGACACATGTACCCTTAACGTAGTTCTCGGGGAGATTCAGCGTGACACAATGTGTGACATGACTGGCCCTTTGAAATACAGATACAACAGAAACAGGAAGAAAGTGGGAGAGAAAGTTGTGGTGAAAGAATACAGCAGAATTCACCGTCACCCCCTCCTGGAGCCTTGTGGAGCCTTGTGGAGCTTGAGGTGTTTTCGCTCAAAAAAAAAACACTCATAACACCCGGTCTAGGAATCGAAACTGCGATCCTACGACCGCAAGTCCGCTGCCCTAACCAATGGGCCATTGCGCCTCCACTGTGAGGGAGATAGTGCGTGAGAGTAAGGAAGCTACATTTATCTGCTAAACTCAGTAGAAACGCCGGTTATGATTCTCCTTTATTATGGCTGAGCTTTGATACTTAATGTACAACTCAGCGCATCTACACCAGACTTCGAAAAGACAACACTGAATCTTAGAGCTTGTGGCACTGTATCCAAAGACTTGCCTGATAATAAATCTATGTCAGGATCATTTATTTTGTTGATTATACTTAAACTTTTGCCACACATCGTTTAGAAGTATTCGAAAGCGCCTGCGTATCTTATATGTATTTATAACTGAGCTTGAATTTCGCCTCTCAAAGTTTCGAAATGTGTCTTTTACATGTATCTCGTTAGTAATTGTATATTTCTTTAAATATTGTTCCCCCTGTCCTTTACATCAATTGTTCCATTAAAATACCTTGAAATACATCCCACTTAATAATGTGTAAGGGAGTCCATTTCACATTACTATCTCAAGTCCCTGGAGTGATAGGACCGGTTACCCGTTTGTCATGGCGTATAAAATGCCGAAGTCACAACCCCACCTCATTCTGAGCGGAGTGCCAATCCGTCGCAGGGTCACGCGACGGAGTCGATAAAATAGAAACCTGTCAAAGCGCCTGTCAAAGTACCTGTCAAAGTACTAGTGTAATACTGTGGTGGATGTAATCGACTTCACCCTCACCTCAGAAATTGCTGGCTCTGTTCCAAAATGGGAAATGTATATTACGAAAATGCTAATTTATAATTGACAGATACGGATAAGGAAATAATTTTATTCTCAAACGTAGGATAATGCTAATAATATAGCATGAACAGGATTAAACCAAACTTTGCTGGCTTTCAATGTAAGTTGAATTTAACGTAATCTATAATTGTTTTCAAATACAATGAAAGCGATTAGTATCGCACGACGCTCAACTTTACTTCTCTCTATTAAACCTCATACCCCTCTTGCTACGACGCTATTGTCAATAGTTCACGTAAGATATCTGCATATAAGGCAAATCTGGGCCAAAATATTAATATGTTTATGCCATTCAAAATGCATCAATAATGTACTTTGTTACTGATACATAATTATTGTGTATGTATCTGTGAAAATTACGTTTCGCTACTACTATATACTTTTAATCGGACTTGGTTCTCCTATCTCCATTTGCATTTTAAAATATATATCTTTACGTATATCTGAACGTCAAACCTATGTTAAAGCGCCTATTAGTTAAACGTAGCATATTTTCTCCTTCAAGTATATAGATATTTAGATAGAGATGCCTCAAGTTATATCTTCAAATGTTACGCAGTGACGTGTATTCATACAATCACTGTATACGTACATTTAAATACACACATACAAGCATTCGTACATGTATCTTTGTGCCTGTGTGTATATGAGTGCGTGTATATGTACATGTGTGCGTGCGCGTGTGCATATATGTATATGTGCATGTGTATGTGTGTATGTGCATGTATGTATGTATGTAATATTTTTCGTAGTCTGGTACAAACAGGACTTGATCTGAACGCAAGCCTTATTTGAAATTGTTAAAATTTGCTGAAGTCTACTTTTTGCCTATTTCTTAACTGTGTACTCTGTTATGAAACACTAAAACATTTCGCCATTGAAACAATTCACGTACAGTGGCCCATTATTGAACGCGGGTCCCTTTTGATCTTGAAGGTGTGGTTTATGTTTTTCGGAGAAATATTACATACTATTACAACCGATTACAGTACTAAACAAAGGAAGAAGTAAATTATTTCAGTTATGTAATGACTAATTTCGAACTAACAAATTGTTAGAGATCTTATTACACATAAATGGAGTTGTCAAACTGGGAAACGCGATCATGTACTGTAAATGCATTGAATTATTTACCAAGTTTGTTTCTATGCATTGTATACATATGATATTGAAAACATGAGAATATTAATTTTTTTCCTTTTATATCTTCGAATATTAGCCTCGAGGAATATGGAGACGCAGGCTGGAAAGCGGAGCATTTTCCAAGTGAAGTCGGATGTAGAGGATTAGTTGGATACAGTGCGAGGCGACTGTTGTTATCGTTAAGCATAACTCATCGTAAAGTGAATACAACCATGAACGATATCCAAACCACCGTGGAAAAGGCTAGCCACTGTATCTTGTTAAAAACAGACAATAAGCGATGGCTAGAATATTCTTCTCTACTCTAGGCACAGAGCTCGAAATTTGGGGGGAATGGGACAATCGATTAGATCGACTTCCGTAGCAACTGGTAATTAATTTATCGACCCCGAAAGGATGAAAGGCAAAGTCGACCTCAGTGGAGTTTGAACTCAGAACGTAAAGATGGACGAAACACAGCTAAGCACTTCTAATTTTTCTGCCAGTTTTCCGCCTTAGAATAAGGCGCTTTGCCGCTTTATTTAATAATCCGTTGATCTAGCAAGCGGGACCTCATATCAGTGAGTAGGGTCGGTGTGCAAGGATGTTGTCTAGATGTAGGCCCCGAAACGGCGCGCATTCTCTCCTGATGACCCCATACACTTGCTGTCTTCCGGTATGCGGAGTTTTTGACTGGCAGCACTTGCATTTGCAAGTTGTTTGCAAACCTAACGTGTTATGAATATGACAATTGATAGCTAAACATATGATGCAGTTTTGACAGCATTTTGGCAACCAGTCATATTTCGATGTGATCACGTACATTGTTTTTTCTTATAATTGTCACACTGCTTCCCTGATAAAGTCATTTGAATAATCGACAACATGAAAATCAAATTTACGATTCAAGACATTGTTGTTTAATCCATTGAGAATTCTCAATTGTCGGGCTTAAAAAGGTGAAAGTCTATCAGAAGCTAAAAATTTTCTGTACAAGAAAGTCCCGTTAGCATTCAAAACAAAATTCATTAAGTATTTAAGTGGAAACACAAAAGACATTATCGTGTGTATGACAAAAAAATAATAAATATTTCTTCATAAAGCGATTATAGATAACACAAAAGTGAGTTTTATTTCAGATACTTTAAATGCTTATCTACACAGCAAAACACTTCTAAGTGATGAAAAAAAGTGTTTTGAAATGTCTTCGAACGACCTTCAAGCAAAATCTTTGCTTTAACAAAATTTAAAACTTGCCAAAAACATTGTTTCTTCAGAGAAAAAAAACAATATTATTTTATTTTCAAAGTGATAACTGCACTCATTTATTGATACGATTCCAACAATATCACCAAAGCCTGTTAAAAATCTAACCCTAGCAATTACTCTGCTTATTACAAAACTGTATCTCTCAGTTAAAAATTACGTGCGAGAGTAGAAACTTAACGTTATATCGGAACATAAGCTGTATGCTACTTTCAACGGTCATAAATATAATATCCTGGTTAACCAAAAATGTAAACTAATAATATAAGGAAGGGTCAAATATATGGGATCAGTAAAAATATTTTAGGCCGCATGTTATTTAATACTTTTCAAGTATTACTTTGAAATACCGATTTGTCTTATTATCTCTTGATTCAGCAGCTTTATATATGATAATAAATAAAATGACCATCCTGAAGTACAATAATTTCTTTAAAAAATTTATACAGGAGTGGCTGTGTGGTAAGTAGCTTGTTTAAAAACCACATGGTTCCGGGTTCAGTCCCACTGCGTGGCATCTTGGGCAAGTGTCTTCTGCTATAGCTCCGGGCCGGCTAATGCCTTGTGAGTGGATTTGGTAGACGGAAACTGAAAGAAGCCTGTCGTATATATGTATATATATATATATGTATGTGTGTATATGTTTGTGTGTCTGTGTTTTTCCCCCTAGCATTGCTTGACAACCGATGCTGGTGTGTTTACGTCCCCGTCACTTTGTGGTTCGGCAAAAGAGACCGATAGAATAAGTACTGGGCTTACAAAGAATCAGTCCCGGGGTCGATTTGCTCGACTAAAGGCGGTGCTCCAGAATGGCCGCAGTCAAATGACTGAAACAAGTAAAAGAGTAAAAGAGTAAAAAAAGAGTAACTCCAAGTATTTTACAGTTATAGATACTTTTCTGATTTGTAGATATCATTGCACTCTAAAGTGGGTTTAAATGCTTTGTCAATACATCTGAGACCTGGTCGTTGATACAGACCAAGTCCAACTATTGGCAGTTAGGTACTGACCAGTTTTTATACACCTCAGTACAGTTTTCTAGCTGTTGTTGCTGTTGAGCGAACGGTCTTCGTCCCAGAACTCGCAAGATGGGAGAAGTCCGAAACGTGGTCCTTTGCTATTCGTAAGACCCGCAGAAGAGAAAGCAGGTCAACCCCCGACACCGAGAGCATCGACGGATGAATGAATGCACATCCAGGCTCAGCGGTTGCGTAGGAAATCGGGGACGAGAAGCAGGAAGAAAGATTGAGAGAAAGCTGGAGCGAAATAGTACAACAGGGGTCGCCACCACCCCCTGCCGGAGCCTCGTGGGGCTTTAGGTGTTTTCGCTCAATAAACACACACAACGCCCGGTCTGGGAATCGAAACCGCGATCCTCTGACCACGAGTCCGCTGCCCTAACCATTGGACCATTGCGCCTCCACTGTTGTTGCTGCGTCTTTGCAAGTTCTTAATTTCAATCCTCTTCAAAAAACTGAGAAGATCATGCTAAGGAATCTACGGAAGCTTTGAATAGCTGATCGCTAATTCATGCTGCCAGATTGGGTAAAAATCTTTTAGATAGATAGCAAAACGTTAAACCATATATTTGTATTAAGCAAAAAAATAAATGTACTTCAGTGCGTGTGTATGTGTGTGTGTGTGTGTGTGTGTGTATGGTGTTTGTGTGTCTGTGCGTGTCAATGTGTCTATGTGCGGATGCTTGTGCGTCTGCATCGGAATTCCTTGTAGTCGATATATATATATATATATATATTAATATATATATATATATGCGTGTGTGTACGCATGTACGTATGTGTGTGTATGTATGTGTGTATGTATGTATGAATATATATGTGTGTATATATATATATATATATAACATATATATACACACATATGCATACACAAACACACACACACGCACGCACACACACACACACACCACACACACACACACACATATATATATCTATATATATATATATATATATATATAATCAACTAATAAGGGTGAGAAAATTGGATACTAATTTAATAGTACATCAATTTAACACCAAGTGGCTTAGTGCATTAAAACCGTGATATATTATATGATTGTCTATATATGTATATGTTTATATTTATATCTGTCTATCTATTTATCTATATATCCCTTTCTCTCACTCCCTCTCTCTCTTCCCCTGTTATATATATATATATATATATATATAATATTATATATATATGTGTGTGTGTGTGTGTTGTGTGTGTGTGTGTGTATTTGTGTACCTATAATAACGCAAAATAACCGATGACATACAGATAATAGCACAATTATTATCAAATTTTACCCCGCAAAACAGACTTTTCTAATAATTCGTCTCTGAGGAAGAAAAATCCTGGCCGAACGCGTTAACCATTTCCTTTTTTAGAACTACATTTTCTGTTTGGAAAATGAAAGAGCAACAAGTGCAGCGAATTCTTAACCCACTTAAACTAGAGTACATCTATTTTATTCTACAGTTTGAAAAGGGATCTACTAGTTTAAGGCGGATATCTTTTAATGTAACATTGCATTCTATAAATTTCTGAATATTTTTTCAATTCATTAATAACTGAGTGTCGATGCATAAAAGTAAGTCATAAAATATTAATGTAATCTAATGTATGTATATAGAATATATATAAACATTGCAGAAGGAAATGGGAATAGTAATATTAGAATGATATCGATCTTAATTTTAATATTTAAATTCGTGTTTTCTAACTCTTTCGATACATATTTTTTCATTAATGCTTTCATGATTTCTAATACTACAGCATATAAGCAACATATATATATATATATATATATGTATGTGTGTACGTGTGTGTGTGTGTGTATGTGTGTGTGTATGTGTGTGTGTACACCGAACCGCATGTGACTGTGAAATATATTTTAATTTCATTATGTCAGAGATAAATTTTGATAAATCTGATGAAGTCAATTTCTTGGATGCACTTTCATCACAGTCTACGGGTCATTGTCATGTGTTCTGGTAGAGGGCGGTTACATCACATCGAGATTATAGGACGTGACATGTTCAGTCCCGTATATGCCCTCCCTGGGTGTTCAAAACAGCCATACATCGTCGGTACGAAAGCTATTCGCACCTGTGCCCACACCCTGAGACAAGCTGCCTTCATTTCCATACGACTTGTCAGTTTTGGGATCACCTGGTATAGCCGCCTCTGGATTTCATCACATAGGTTTTCAATTGGGTTCAAGTCCGGTCTGAGTGCCGGTCAGGGCATGATTCTGATGTTGTGCTGACTCAGGAAGCTCATGGTGACTCTGGCCGTGATGGAGGGAGCATTGAGCTGTGGGAACACGTAGCTATGGTGACGTGCGAAGGGCACGATGTGAGGTCTTAGGATCTGGTCAACGTAGCGCTGCGCTGTGATGACATTCCCGCTGCCTGAACCAACAGTTTGGAACACATAGGGCCCAATTCTCTGATTCAGCCCTATAGCACCGCAAACCATGATGCTTTGGCCACCAAACGCGTTTCTCTCCGTGACACATTCGTCTCTGTAGCGTTCACCCTTCCTACTCCACTCCCTCACTCTGCCATCCGAGGAGGAAACACAGCAACGACATTCGTCGCGGAAGACTAGTGATCTCCATTGTTGATGCCGCCAATGCCGGTGCTGTGTAGCCCACTGTAATGCCTGATGGTGGCGGGCAGTGCGGACAGATCCCCTCGAACAGGACGACGGCAACGAAGGCTGTTGGCGGTCAGTCGACGCCGTATGGTCACGTTGTTTATGGGTTGCTTTCCAGTGCCAATGGTCTCGCGAGCTGTCACACTGGCCGGTCTGAAGTGATCATGGAGTTGTTGCAGGTGGATGAAGCGGTCCTGCCTGGGCGTGGTCACCTAAGAGCGCCCTATGAATTGCTATTGGTCTGAAGTGCTATTGGTATTGTTGTATCGCTGTTGCAGGCGATAGATGGAGCTGACATGAACATAGTATGCTTTCGCAACAACCATGGTACGCTGCCCTGCTTGCAATCGGCCGATAACATATTCTCCACGTGCTGCTGGCAATCGGGTCATACCTGATGCGTCCAAATCATCAATGCCATCAACGCCGCTCAAGTTGGTTTTTGTACCCATAACCTCCACGAGATGCACGGGCATTTCGGTTTTCATGACAGTTGTTTGCGACTGCTACCGACAGCATTTAACTCAACTGCATTTTGGCACCACGTTTCAGGAAAAGTTGAAGGGTTACCTGCAATTTGGGTCTCAGCTATAAGGCAGCATGTGTTAGAATATTTACTCTTACTTAGTCGAAATAAATTTTCAGAATTTGTCATATAAAAATGACATTTGAAAAATATTGCATTTCTTTTGCGGTTCAGTGTATATGCATAGGGGTTGGACAAGATAATGGAAACACGAAGCATCATAGCATCATAATTTTGAATTATTTATAAAACAGTCAAAAGCTTGTTTATTATTATATTTTTATGTATTATTAGTATTGCTTAATAAGCTTTGCTAAAATTGCTGGTTTTTTTCAGATATCATCAGACAAAAGTAATAAAAATTCATTAAAATGACAGATCTATTGGACTTTCAAAGATGTCAAATTGTTGGTGCGAATTGTTGTAAAGGATCACAAAAGTACAGCATCCAAGCTTATTGCAGAGCTTAATGACCACGTTGAGAACCCAGTTTCCACAAAAAACTGTTCGTGGGAGCTGCACAAAGCCGGATTTCACAGCAGGGCTGCAATTAGAAAACAACTACTTTCAAAAACAAACGTTGCAAAGCGTTTAGAGTGGAGTAAAAACCTACAGAATTGGTCCCTACAGTAGTGGACGAATGTTATTTTCTCGGAGGAGTCATCCTTTACTTTGTTTCCGACCACCAGACGAGACAGCCAAAAGAAGCATTTGACCCAGACTGATTTCTTCCAACTGTTAAACATGGAAGAGGATCTGTGATGATCTGGGAGGCTATATCTTGGAAATCTGCCGGCCCTATGGTTTCCTTTCATAGTCAAGTCTATTTAAGCATTTCATTTGATCAAATTCATCCTTTGGTTGCGGAACTGTTTCCAGAGGAAAACGCAATCATTCAGGATGATAACGCACCAATTCACACAGCTAAAGTTGTTACTGAATGGCACGAGGAAAATTCTAGTGAAGTTGAATATGTTCTCTGGCAACCACAGTCTCCAGATCTCTCAATTATTGAAAATCAATAGTATATTATAGAAAAAGTAAGGATTTGATATCCTCCCCCATCAGCACTATAAGAACTGGAGAGTGTTTTAGCTGAAGAATGGACAAAAATTCCTTTGGGAACAATTCAAATCTTCGAACGAGACCGTATTTCGTAGAATTAAAGCTGTAATTATTGTCAAAGGAGGTCCTACTCCATATTAAAATAAATTTGTTTGGAATTTTAAGGTGTTTCCAATATTTTGTCCAACCCCTGTATATACTTTATTATTCAGGCGACGAGCTGGCAGAAATGTTAGCACACCAGGCGAAATGCTTAGCGGTATATCACCTGTCTTCATGTTCTGAGTTCAAATTCCGCCGACATCGACGTTGCCTTTCATCCTTTCGGAGTTGAAAGATTAAGTACCAGTTGCGGACTGGGGTTGATCTAATTGACTGGCTCCCGCCTCAAAAATGTTGGGCCTTGTGCCTAGAGTAGAAAAGTACATATATTTTATTTACATTATTTACATTCGACGGATATTTGACCTCATCTTGTTTGTTGTTAAGATATATATATACAGATATATATATATATATATATAGATAGATAGAAAGATAGATAGAGATAGATAGATAGATAGATAGATAGATAGATAGATAGATAGATAGATAGATAGA
>NC_043002.1:10534758-10542258 GCF_006345805.1 Octopus sinensis
GCGTTCTGAGTTCAAATTCCACCGAGGGTAACTTTGCCTTTCATCCTTTTGGGGTCGATTAAATAAGTGCCAGTTACGCACTGGTGTCGATGTAATCGACGTAATCCCTTTGTCTGTCCGCGTTTGTCCTCTCTGTGTTCAGACCCTTGTGGGTAGTAAAGAAATAGGTATTTCGTCTGCCGTCACGTTCTGAGTTCAAACTCCGCCGAGGTTAATTTTGCCTTTCATCCTTACGGGATCGATTAAATAAGTATCAGTTACGCACTGGGGTCGATGTAATCGACTCAATCCGTTTGTCTGTCCTTGTTTGTCCCCTCTATGTTTAGCCCCTTGTGGGCAATAAAGAATTAAACCATTTTACATATAGAAGTGCATATCGTGTTTACGATCTTGAGGTAGCTTAGGTCTGAACTGAAAATTAGAAAATAACTGACACAAATCCAATCGTATCTCGAACTTCATACTTAGACTCTGTCAATACTCAGCCATGTTAAATAACATTTAGTGTGAAGTAAGGGCTTCAGATTAGTGCATAAGGCCAGAAATTTTGAAGGAAAGTGTTAATGAATTACATCGAACCCCGTTCTTAACTATGCTGGTATTTATTCTTTTGACACCGAGTGGATGAAAAGTAAAATTTAAACTAAGAATGTAAAGATCTGGCAGAAATTCCACGGAGCATTTTGTCCGCTTTGTTGACGATTGTAGCATCTCACTGCTTTACTTGTGTGAAATAATAACAATCTGAGGCTCTTGTCTTTGTTTGTTCAGTGACACTCGAAATATAATACATGTGGTGACTAAAATCAATGTTTATTTTCAAATCAAGTAAATCAATTCGAGAAAGAATTGTGGATGTTAGCTGAGCATGGTAACGACAATGATTATTCGAATCAACAACAGTATTTCAAGAAAGCGGCTACAACACATTGATAATGTAAAACTGGTGACGAAGAAATCACGGTAATTTGCTGAGCAAGCATATGAACATTTACTATAAACAAACATTCATGTATGTTAGTAATACAAGCAATTACAGAAGTTCTTGCAAGAAAACAAACTGCTTATTTTATTATATAAAATCATACATTAGAAAATTGTGACAAATTTGGTTTCATTAAGAGATAACAACTTTTCAATAATTGAATGAACAGCTCGGTAAAATATAAGAATATAAGAGTCTTTATTTGAATTGTTTGCTTTTGGTATTCGTATCCGATTTCCACTCAACTCATGACTTGTTAAGATTTAATCAATACATAGTAAGGAATGTAGGTTTGCATATAATCAGTGACAAAGATAAGACTAACGTAATTTTAATTATGCTACATACCTCGTTTGACAGACACCAATTTAAAATGATGTGTTCCTGGAAATGTAGCTAGCTGAACTTCTCTGTACACATTGCTTTGCAGTTGTCTTGATGGTGTGGAGACGTTCATCTGGTGGTGAGGGCAGTAGATTTTTATACAAATAGCGCAGAAAATATGTAAGAAGTTCTTCCAAAATATCGTGTTGAATATGCAATAGAGTATAAAATTCACCGCTGAGTTAATAAGAAGTAATAGATCGGTTATCTCGCGAATGCCACGAGTTAAATAATCTTCTTCGATATATCCAAAACCAAGGATGGTGGACATGATGGCATCAGGCGATATACAAACCATGAATACCAAGACAACACAGACCAACATGATGGTAATGCGGTATCGTCTCATATTCTTGGATTTGCTTAGTTTACAACGCCTAATACCACACATTATACAAGTATTTAATACTATTAAAGTTAAGAGCGGAATTACTGAACGAATGAGGTTTTGAAACCAAGTGTAAGCCCTGGAGAAGACATTGTTTTGCCAGAGTTTCGTGACTGACATATCCATTAAAGTCTGATTTGTTCTATTATCGTACACTTCAAAAGACTGGTATCTCATTGCATATGGTATGGATAGCATACTCATAAAGAAGTAAACACATACAGTTATAATGCGGGCGCGGTGAATAGTGCAGTAAGATTTCACGTAGAGTGGTTTACACACGTAAACATATCGTTCCACTGCGACAGATACGGTGATCCACGCCGATATGCATAACGACGTATTGAATATATAATGGGCGTAAGGATATAAACCTTGATATAAAGACTCTCCTGTGCGTTTGTCTATCTCCATCAGTAATATGACGATGAAATAGAGAAAGTCGTTGATGAGTTTTATGCTATCAGAAAAGGCCAAAGCCAAGAGGTAGATATTTGTCGAGGACTGCATTTGCTTTTGGGTCATCACGATAATGCTCATTGTGTTTCCTATAAGGCCGATTGAGCAGGCGATTGGGTAACATACGAGACCGGTGATGGAACGCGCTTCCAAGTAGAACTGTTCGTAAGCATTATAACTCTTTGTGGTGATAATGTTCGTGAGGTTTTCTGACGGAATCATTCTCGCCTTTAATTCTTCATTTCTCCTGAAGTCGAACTTTTACTTGTGGTAACCAGTTCATTATTTTTCACCATTCAGCCTAAATTAAAATACAAAAATTTAAAACAATCATACATTTCCAAAATAGAATTTTTAAATAAATACTTCACATTATCAATATCGATAAAGCTGAAATGTGAAAAATTTGTTTTATTTCTTGGTTGTTTGTCTCATTTTGGGATGGTAACGGTTTAGATGAGGTCGGATTGGCGCCAAATTTTACAGTGGGGGGTAAAATGGGGTGGGCAATTGTGTCAGGAGGGCTGCAAGTCGTTCGGGGCTACAGTTTGGTTGCCATGGTGAGGAATATGGGAAAAGGAGAAAAGAAAGAGTGGAAGAAGAGAAATAATAATAATAAGAAGAAGATAAAGACGAAGAAAAAATAAAAAGTAAGAACAAGAAAAGAATAAGAGGGCAATAAAAAGAACCAGGTGAAGAGGACGAACAAAAGAAAAAAGGGAAAAGGAGACAACTCGCAGAAAACAACACCACCACCAAAACCAGAGCGAAGCACGGGTCAAAATAGCTAGTCTTCAATATAAACGTATATAATTGTTTTTTCTTTTTTTATGGCGGAGCTCGAAGTAGACAAAGCTATAATTATGTGTAAATATTGAGCTAAGACGCCCTTTGGCTAGAAAAATTCAAAGACTGCTCATAAACATTTGCGTGCTTGCGTGTGGGTGGCAGGGTGTTAAAATAAGGGCAAATAAGAGAGGCTGAACATGTTCATTCGATCGGTTAGAAATAGCAGTCACATCGCTCCCTCTCTCTCTCTCTCTCGCTTTCTTAAGTTGTCTCCCCTATTCCCCGTACTATCATGTTTAAAAAAGAAGAACTCATTGAAAAATGCAGACATAGGTTGATTATCTCTGAAAAGATATTATTATTATGAGATGGTCACATTTAGATTGTCTCGCGTGAAGATAGACAATAAAAACAATGTCATATCAAAATGTTTTCTAACAGAGATACTGGGAAATAGATTTGTTTGGGAAGAGATTATTCGATTAAACATCTCTAATTCTTGACTGGTACTGTCTTTTAGGATGCAGAGGCAGTGAACCGGCAGAACTGTTAGCACGCAGGACAAAATGATTAGCGGCATTTCTTCCGTTTTTAAGTTCAAATCTCGTGGAGGTCAACTTTATAAAATAAAGTAACAAACCAGTACTGGAGTGGGTAGATGTAATCGATATCTACCCCCGACAAAATTGCAGGCATTCAATACTGCTAATGACCGATGTCAGATTCGCGGGTAATGCTATGATTTTCATCTCTTACATACCATGGAAAGCGGGGAGCCGGCAGTATGAGTCAAAGAGCTCAAGAAAAAAATGTGACATTGTATTATTGTAGGATGCAAAACAATGTTGATTTAGGTGAAGTTTGAACTCGATAAGGTATAAAAAGCAATTGAAAGCTTGAAACAACTTGTATTTGGTTCACATCACGTAAAAAGTCAAATTAGAACTGTGATATTCATTCCTTTACGAGTAGCATTTATGCAAGTAAATGAAATAAATCAATATATTAATTGGGTCATACATAATTGTAACGAATGCATCAACATCATCTTTATTCTGCTTTAATGCACACTCGGATTTACACACACGCGGGCGCACGCAGGCAGATAGATGGCTAGATAGATATATGGATAGATAGATAATCGTTTTTATGTAAAGACAACATTGAACTGAAGGAATAGACAATACCTTTTACTAAAGTACATGTTTATTAAACTTTTTCAAGAGGGGTAACAGTGACTTAGAGTGTCTGCTTGCTAGTTTTCGTCAGAATGCCTGATGAAGGTTACCACCCCTCTTGTAAAAGTTTCATAAATATGTACCTTATAAATAGATAGATAGATAGATAGATGGATAGATAGATAGATAGATAGATAGATAGATAGATAGACAAATAGATAGGTAGGTAGGTAGGTAGATAGATAGATACATGGATAGATAGACAAATAGATAGATAGGTAGGTAGATAGATAGATAGATAGATAGAGAGAGAGATAGATAGATAGATAGATAGATAGATAGATAGATAGATAGATAGATAGATAGATAGATAGATAGATAGATAGATAGATGAAAGTAGGAGAAATAAATATAGCTGTAAGTGATGGATTTATATAAGATGTTTACATATATTTAGAAGACGTGCATACACCTTCCTGTACATTTACATTCTGTACGTATGTATAACATCTCATATAAATGTATCCTTACATTATTGTTTCTTCTTTCGACATTGATATCGTTTCGTACATCAGTTTTCTTCTTCCAAGCTCACCTGCTTTTTGAGTACAGCACCATGATAAGGAAGTTGGCGTTTAAGAATTCTATCATACATACGTAGAATCGTTTACAATTATTTTATCATCCGCTATCGAAGATTAACTACATATACCGTTGAGGTGCCCGTAGAACCCTACTGATTAATGGACCCTACGTGGATCAATGGAATTGGTTATTAATTCAAAATTTCGGTTAATATTCCTCTTAGTAATGGTTTCATGGAGGCGCAATGGCCTAGTGGTTACGGCAGCAGACTCACGGTCGTAGGATGGCGATTTCGATTCCCAGACCGGGCGTTGTGAGTGTTTATTGAGCGAAAACAACTAAGGCTCCACGAGGCTCCGGCAGGGGGTTGTAGCGATCCCTACTGTACTCTTTCGCCAGAACTTTTTCTCACTCTTTCTTCTGTCGGCCTGCTCGCTTAGCCAGCGGGGTGGCGTAATTTGAAGGCTAAAACAATGCGAAGCGCATTGTGACCAGCGATGTGTAGCAACATCTGATAGCCTGGTCGATCACGGTGATCACGTTGAATAATGGTTCGAAATTCTGACACAGAGCTAGCAACTTTTAGAGGAAAGTAGCAAATCGATCATATCGACTCCAGTACTCCACTGGTACTTATTTTATCGACCTCAAAACGATGATTGGCAAAGTTGACCTTATCGTCGAACGAAGTGCCGCTAAGCATTTTATCTGGGGTGTTATCGCATCTGCTAGCTGACTGCCCTAGACTAGTCCTGCTCTTAATAATAACATCTGAGGTAGAGAACTGGCAGAACTGTTAGCACGTCGGACAAAATGCTCAACGGCATTTCGTTCGTCTTTACGTTCTGAGTTCAAATGCCACCGAGGTCGACTTTGTCTTTGATCCTTTCAGGGTCGATAAAATAAATACTAGTTGAGCACTGGGGTCGATGTGGCAAATTTGAAACCAGTCATAAGAACACCTCTGTATAAGATACCAGTATTAATAAGTTACTTATATTCTCCGTTGCCCATTTCCGAGTATGGAATGAATAAATACAAACACCATAATACACGTGGTACGGAAATCACATTAAAGCACCGAAAGCATATTCAAAATCAAGCATCTAAACGTGGAAGTGTAACATCATATCCACTTTTCCAATTCACATATAGGAGCAAAGACTGAGACACATGTATATAACTGATCCATTGGTATTAACATTAGAACAAAGAATGGATAGGAACCAGCATTTACTACGGTACACATGGATTCTATAATATATTTCGTAGGTTTCAAGAAAGGAAAATAACTTCAAAGGAAGCTGACCATTGCAGGAATTTTAGTAAATACCAGGTATTACACAACTGGAATTATTGGAAAATCTTGCGCTTGTACTTCTTGAAGATAATCATATTTATTGTTAAGTAACCGAAGAGACAGAATTAAGAAAAGCGTATAAAAATAGACGGAATTAGGAATCGTGTATTGAGACAGAGAGAGACACAGTTTATATGAAAATGTCTATTTTAATCGACCGAGATTTCAGAAATACGGACGTTTTGCATGAAGGATCTCGAAACGTAAAAGACTTTTTCTATTCCTGAGCGTTATACTAATACATCTGGGTTTTTTTTGTACACCACCTGTCTTCGTCTTTTGTCTTTTTCGTAAACTCTCCCTATACACACACACATATACATATATATATATACATACATATATATATATATATATATATATATATATATATATATATATATTATATATATATATATATTTCTGCTTCAATTCTCATCTTTTATCATCCTCTTTTTTTTATATAATGTTACACAGACACACACACACACACACACACACAACCACACACACACATATATATATATATATATATATATGGGGTGGTGAGAGAGTTTGTGTGTGTCTTTGTGTGTGTCTGTGTGTCTGTGTGTCTGTCTAACATTATATAAAAATAGAGGATGATAAAAGATGAGAAGTGAAACAGAAAAATAAGACAATGTTAAAATAAGAGGTATTGTAGCTAACAACAATCAAATACGATGTATGTATATATGTATGGGCGTGTGTGTGTGTGTGTGTGTGCGGGCGCTTGCAGTATCGAGAATGTGTGTACACCTCTTTAGCATCTGACATCGCACTTAGTTTTCATTTCGTTTTAGATTTAATCCCTTAGAAAGAATGCAGTAAGTTAGACTAGACTTTAAACAAAGACAATGGTCTAAATAACTACTGGGAGTTCAAAAATTTTGTCGAAGTGCAAATTTAATAAGGAGATTCAAAGAGATTCAAAGAGATTCAAAGAGATTCAAAGAGATTCATACATAAAGATTCAAAGAGAATCACCCGAATGGGGGACAACATTGAATCAGCAGGAACTGTTCAGAATGACTGCAAGAAAGGTTTCGTAGCATCAAGGACATCGATATGCTCCACAAGTCAAGGAATGGCATTTTAGACGTTCAAGAAAATCCGAACGGCAAGCAACTCGTGAATAGGAATTTCAAAATCAAGCGTCCATCTCATTTTGAAGCTCTGTCAGTGGGACTGAAACCGGAACCATGTGGTTGGGAAGCAAAATTCTTACCACGCAGCCACGTTTGCGACTATATTAGCAAAACATTAAATTCTGTCAATAAAATTCTCTAAAATTTGGAAATTGGAATGCCTATCATTGTCAGGGAATGTATTTTATCAGTAAAGGAGCGTATATATCAATGCGCGCGTGCGTGTA
>NC_043002.1:10547258-10562258 GCF_006345805.1 Octopus sinensis
TAGAAGGGAAGAGGGAGAAAGAAATTCGCCAACGATTCATATATGGTTACATTTTGAAATGACTGGACAGGAATATATATGGAGAGAAGACGGGAG
Source organism: Octopus sinensis (assembly GCF_006345805.1). Taxonomy (NCBI): domain Eukaryota; kingdom Metazoa; phylum Mollusca; class Cephalopoda; order Octopoda; family Octopodidae; genus Octopus; species Octopus sinensis. Next base: position 10,547,355 of record NC_043002.1, read on the forward strand.
AGGTATGCAGTAATATATGTCTGGAAGATCCTGGAAGGAACTGTGCCAAATTTTGGCATTGTAAGCTACACCAATGCTAGAACGGGACGACACTGCATAGTGCCAAAGATCCCAGTAATGCCATCACGCTTCAGGACCAGCTTCTGCAACAGCCTGAGTTTCAAGGGCCCACAGCTTTTTAATATTCTTCCAAAGAGTCTGAGGAACTTGCACAAAGTAGATGTAGCGGTTTTTAAATCAAAGCTGGACATCTTCCTGTCAAGAGTCCCAGATGAACCTACTTCACGGCAAGAGGTGCAAATGAGAGTAGCTGTATCAAACTCCATTCTTCACCAAGTGCCACATATTAGACGAGGTTCGTCGTAATAACAGTGTAGCACAAAACGGCGGTGCATCAGCATGGCCGCAGCTCTGAGCTGAAACTAGAAAAAAAATATATATATATACATTGCAATACAAATGTATTACTTTCCACTCAAATAAAACACCATAAAAGTAGAAGTATAAACATAGAGTAGTGGTGCAATAAGGCACCTATGTTTACTGGAAAAAGCAGTCGAAAAAATGTATGGCGCTATTGTAAAACTTCAAAGTGTATACATTGGCAAAGTCGTGTAAGGGCAGCGAACAGAAAGAAATTTCGTCTAACCTCTTGGAAGAACATTTGGTAAATGGACAACCCAGAATCAGATAATCTAGTACCAAGTTCTCGGACTCTTGAAATTCGTTTGTTATCGCAAATTTGATTAGTCTTCTTCAGCCAGATTAACCTGGAGAACATTTCAAATGTTGCTATATCAGTGTCAGTATGCTCGCCTGAACGCCTAGCCGTTAACAGGACCGAGAACAGTGAAAACGTTTTCGATGAAAAATTAAAATATTGCAAAATAGCGTCATAAATTTGTCGACTGCTATTTCCAGAATACATTGGTGCATTGTACCACTACTCTCTCTCAATATATATATATATATATATATATATATATATATATATATATATATATATATATATATATATATATATAATATATATATATATGTATACATACATATACATATATATACATACATATATATATATATATATATATATATATATAAATTTATATATACATATGTATGTATCTATATGTGTATGTATACGTGTATGTATATATACATTGTCTTAGATACACAATGACAGAATGCAGGAGATATTTCGTACTGAGGGCAAGAGTGCACGCAAATATCTGAATCATATTTCCTTCCACCTGATTGGCACCATGAAGCAAGTAAACGCTGGAAAGTTCTAAGTACGACGACTAATATGTAGACCAGATAAATAATAGTATTGAATGAATTCTGTAGGCCACACATGATTCGCAAGTTTCATAAATGATATACCAGATTTCTCGTGTCAATAGATACAGATCTCCTTAACAATGAATAATGTGTTGGCAGAATACCTAAATATATAACTAAATAACTTTCATTGACCGCTGGAAATAATACGGATTAGATCAAATGCAGCGCAGCATATTACAACGAATTTATCATTGTCAATTATAAAACTGACATAGGATTCTCAACGGTTCACAGTTTATTACAGAAGTCTTAGAGTGTATTGTACACATTTCATATGAAAAGTACTTAACGTAACGCACATCCACACGCACATCTCTCAGCATAAACTATCATACACATGAGTGAGCATATACACAAGCTCGTATCAATACGTAACTACTGATATATATTATATAAATCGTATATATTTACATAGATACCTATATACATACATACATATATATATAAGATCAGCAACAATTTAGATTCAAATGAATATGGTACTTAATTTAGATGCACCAGAATTTTGAATGGTGTTACCCATAAAAATTTGCGGGATGATTATAATCAAAAATAAGCAACAAGAATGACTCCGGTGATTTGGTACAATTGTTTCGTACTAAAACATTTTATTAAATTTTCGTACTACAACATTTTAATAAAATGTTGTAGTACGAAACAATTGTACCAAATCACTGGAGTCATTCTTGTTGCTTATTTGTGATTATATATATATATATATATATATATAATAAGCAACAAGGACATCCAAGGTAGTGTAGTACAATCGTTTCATGCTACTTAATTTAATTAAACAATATTTAATTAGATGAAGTAGCATGAAACGATTTTACTACACTACCTTGGATATCCTTGTTGCTTATTTTGATTATAATCACCCCATTTGATTTATATAGATAATACACCTTTAGAACAAGAGAACGAGAAACCATGATGGTCCTCTGGAGGACACTTGTCCTAAGCCACTTTCACTATTGCTCTCAGTTATGGTCACCATCCAGTGTCAAGTTGATCACAGAGCTCGAGGCGATCCAGCGTAGCTACACGAAGAAGATAGCCTCTATGCAGAATGTAAGCTACTGGGAAAGACTCAAGAGATTAAAACTATATTCCTTGGAGCGTAGGCAGGAAAGATATGCCATAATATACATCTGGAAGATCCTGGAGGGACGTGTCCCAAACTTTGGCATTGAGATTTACACAAATGCCAGAACTAGGCACTACTGCGTGGTGCCTGACTCCAAATTTGCCATCAAGATGTAGGACAAGATACTGTGAGGGCCTGGGCTTCAGAGGCCCACAGCTCTTCAATATCCTCCCGAAGAACCTGAGAGACCTGCATGGAGTGGATGCAGATGTCTTTAACATGAAACTGGATCTCTTCCTGTCAGGTGTCCCAGATGAACGAACTTCACGGCAGGAGGTGCAGATGAGGGCAGCTGCATCGAACTCTCTCATGCACCAAATGGGAGTTGCTAAAAAGCTTTCGTGAAGTAAAACCAAGTAGCAACACCAAATGGCGGTGCCCCAGCATGGCCACAGCTCATGAGCTGAAACTAGAATCAATCAATCAAAACCATACCAAATTCTTGTGCCTTGACTTAAGTACCAATTTTCATCTGAATCTAAATTTTGATGAACTTATATATATATATATATATAATATATATATATATATATATATTATATATATATATATATATATGCATGTATGTATAAAACAAAGATATTTTATTACACACGCATAGAAGTATAGGAAGAATAGAAGTTGAAAATGCACTAAGAATAGTTAAAATATTTTTTATTAAAATATTTGAAGCCTTAACTGGTTTCACAGTTTACACTGATTTTCAAAAGGTTCAAATAGGAAGGCGTGGCATATGTCGTATCTGTCTTGAAGATTGCCATGTGTTTAAAGGATGTCCATGGCTCAAATTAGAATATATTTTGAATAGGATTTGATTGGTACAGGATTGTCACATGACTGGTCATTGAAATTTTTGTAGGTTCCTCGCTACCTCGTCCTTGTGTTAGTATCAAGTGACAATGTTTGGCGTCTTAAGTTAAGGCTGACACGGTTGACTGAACAATTCTAAACAATCAATGCTCTGAATGTTTTCTGTCAAGTGTTTGTAGGGAATGAACTCATAATTAAGTTTATAACCTTTTTTTAAGTTTCCTGCTACGTCCGTGCGTTAGTGTCACGTGGCAATATATTTTGTGCCTGAAAAGATGGTCCACACGGTTGATTGAATATGTTTAGTTATAATCAAAACAGACTAAATTGAATCTGGTGGAAGAGTTGTCCAATGGTTAAAATTTAGCTTCCTCATGATAATTGGCAGAATGAATTTTGTGTATAGTTATTTGTGCATGTATTCTGTTAAAGTTTGCTAAGTCTTGGTTTGTACTTTTGTATGAAAGTATTTTCTTTGTTTATCCGTGCTTCATCTGTAGTATCCGCTGAACATATGTAGAGTGGGAGGACCTGGGATTTGGAAGACTTAATTTTTTGTACATATGTCTATGTGACCACTCAGTGGGATCTGTCTAGTACGGGGGTCTTGTATATTTTGTTAGTGAATGGTTAGTCTATTTCTTAGACTAAGCTTTGACCTAAGTAATCTTCAGTACATCCTTGACATTTGATAGCGTATATTAAACTCCTTGAAGGACACGTAAAGCGATTTTTTACGGTAAAACTCCGTCTTGACTTGAATTGGTCTGGTGCGTCTTCAATAAGGTTGACGCAGGTCCCGCAAATGGGGCTGTCACACTTTTTGCCTGTTGGTGTAGGAAATGTGGGAGGTAATTTAACACTCGTGAGGAATGTTTTGAAGGACTTTGTTTTTTACTTCTGATTTTTTTGTGCATTTCAAATGTTTGTTTCATACTTGGGTCTTGTTTTAGTAGTGGGATGTTCTGTTCAGGTGGATAATATTGTAAGCTTCAGTTTTTCTTGTCTTGTGTTTTGTAATAAAGGATAGCTCATTTGATGTATCTGGAGCGTTTTTCGCTTTTCGTAGTTCTTTGATAGTTATTGGTTTGACATATTCTATTGGTTTGTCTATTAGTTTTAATGAATATTGCCCCTTAAGTAGCACTTGTTTTAGTTTCTGTAGTCTTTTATTACGAGGTTCAGGATTTGAAACAATTGTGCAGATTCTTCTTGCTAGATTGAAGGGGATATTATTCTTCCTGTGTTTGGGATGGCATGAGGAGAATAGTAAGTATTGTTTAGAATCTGTTTGTAGTGGATATCTGTTTCAGTAATTTTATTTCTTTTGAAGATTAGTATATCCAGGAATGATAGATGAGTTTTACTGTATTCCATGGTAAAGTTAATATTATTGTTTATGCTGTTGATTAGAGCTTTGAAATCTATAAGTTGTCCAAATGTGTGCGTCCATATGATTAGGCAGTCATCTAAGTTACGTTTCTAGTTTTCTAGTTGATATTTGTAGAATTACAAGCCATATATTAATTTAGATTGTTCATATATCTGCACCTCCATAGATGCCATGACGAGATTGGCGTACGTCGCAGCAAATTCTGTTTCCATCGCAGTCCCAGATATTTGTTTGTAAATATTGTCATCGAGTCAAAGATGTTAGTTTTCGAGGATAAACTTTAATCCTTCAGTGATGAAATTCTTTTCAGTTCTCTCCGGAATTTCACGAGGGAATATCTCAGGCTAGAAATTTATTGCCTCTAGTCCATATTGATGGGAGATTGTGGTACATTGTTTATGGATTTGGGGAGGTGATTTAACAGGTCCAGATCATCCCAGACAAGACTTTGTATGTATTTTAAAATAGGCTTTAGTACTACATCTAAAAAGTTGTTCAGTCTGTGTTTCACAGTTCGGGCCTTCCACGACTGGTCTAACTTTAAGGTCGGTGGGATATTGTATATTTACGCAACTTGAAGTTGGTTCTTTACATGTATTCTTACTAGTTTGATTCTCATAGATTTTGGGGAGACCGTAGAAGTAGCTGGTCTTGCAATCAAAATGGGTCAGGTAGTTACATTCTTTCTTTGTCAAACCTTTTTGATGTATGTGAATGTGTGTGTTCAGTTTAGTCATTGTCTTTGGTTTTCGGTAATTACTTACCTTTTCGTAGTGAGTCACATCTTGTAACATAGATAGGACATCCCATTTGTAGTGTTCTATATCCACAATAACTATTGCACCTGCCTAATCTTCTTCCTTAATCATAATGACGTTATTGGTTTTCAGTTCATGTATAATATCTCATCCCATTCGAGCTGTATTGGGTTTGATCTTACGGTGTAGGAGTTCTTTATAAAGAAAGATAGAAATAAAATCACAAAATGTATCTAAAGCTTTATTCTTACCTTTCGTAGACTTGTAATTGCACTTATTTCTTACAATCGAATCGTCCCTGATTTCTTTATCCTGCCATTTCTCTGTTAGGCATAGTTTCCTACAGAACTGTGAAATGTCGTTCTGTATTTCATTGGTGTTAGGGTGCTGCGGTGTTAGGCCTTTTGATACAATACTAATTTCTTGTACTGAGGCAGTATTTTTCGATAGGTTAATTATCTGCGGTTTCTTCCATCTGGTGTCGAGAACGCTGTCGATTAGATCTAAGAAATGGTTTTTCAAAGGATTCCGTTTCTTACTACTTATATATCCGAGGACATTTTCCCTGTTAACTTGTGGTCTTTGGCATCGATTTTGGATATTTTTTGTCCTGGACTGTATTTGTTTCTTTCTGTAATTATTTTTCAAGTTGATATTTTGAATCCCTTTTGGATGTCGTCGGATTTGCGGGAAGTTTAGTTCAGTCGGAGGGAAAACTTCGATTGTTCGCGTTGGATTATTTTGTTGTCGAATTAGTCTTGAGTTTTCTTTATGGAGCTGCCGACTATCTTGATTATAACTAAACAAGTTCACTCAAGCATGTGGCCCACTTTTTAGGCTCAAAATGTATTGTCACCTGACACTAACGCACGGAGACACACACACACAGACACACACATATATATACATACATATATATATGGACGGTGCTGAGTTGTCAAACATTTATACCAAATTTTCTCGAAACAACTTGAACGTCCGTCCCATAGGCCTCCCCTTTGAAAAACACTGATTTAACCTAAATTTGGGACACCAGCAAAAGAAGAAATAAAGATAGACATTTTTTCTATTAAAAAAAAAACGATTTTATTCACACAAATATGCAACCGAAGAGTTTAAAGTACCAGTAATGAGAAGGCTGTTGACTGGGAGAACAGGGAGAACAAAAACATGGTTTAAACAGTAAGCTTGGCAGGAAAGAAACGCGCCTTTAAGCAGTACAAAAATAACAAAAAAATGGAAGTCTCAGTTATATACAGGTTGAAGGAAGAAAAGCGATGTATGCAAATGGGTTAGCTGGAGGTAAATCTAGATGGAAAAGCATGATGAATTTATGAGAACGTACCTGGGAAAATAATAAGTTTATCCGATAAAACATGTAGGAAATCAACGTGCATTTTTTCTCGCTCACGCGTATTATCGATCGCAACGGCTGATGTACTTGTGCGTACAAATGCACGTTTCCACGTCTTTATCGATCGCATTCTCACCTGGAATCGATTTTTGAAATTTTTTTAAGACTTATACACGCCCTGATGCCGTCGGTATCTACATATCAAATTTGAGCGCAATCGGATGGAGGATGCTCGAGACCCTTGAAGACACACACACACACACAGACAGAACGGATTATATATATATGTAGGGAGAGAGAGAGAGTTTGAGAGAGAGAGAGAGACATAGTTTGAAGTGATGTACAGATATTGTATATTCTTTTCTATTCTTTTCTTCTCTAGGCACAAGACCCGAAATTTTTTTTGGGGGGGAGGGACAGTCGATTTGGTCGACACCAGTACACAATTGGTACTTTTTTTATCGACTCTGACAGGATGAAAAGCAAAGTCGACCTCGCCGGAATTTGAACTCAGTACGTAAAGACAGACGAAATACCTATTTCTTTACTACCCACAAGGGGCCAAACACAGAGAGGACAAACAAGGACAGACAAACAGATTGAATCGATTATATCGACCCCAGTGCGTAACTGGTACTTATTTAATCTACCCCGAAAGGATGAAAGGCAAAGTCGACCTCGGCGGAATTTGAACTCAGAACGTAGCGGCAGACGAAATACCGCTAAGCATTTCGTCCGCCGTGCTAACGTTTCTGCTAGCTCGCCGCCTTAATAAAAATAATAATCTTTTCTACTCTAGGCACAAAGCCCGAAATTTTGGGGGAGGGGGCGAGTCGATTACATCGACCCAGTACGCTGCTGGTACTTAATTTGTGGACCTCAAAAGGATGAAAAGCACCGTCGACCTCGGCGGAATTTGATCGCAGAACGTGAAATACCGGAAAGCATTTCACCCGGCGTGCTAACGTTTCTGCCATCTCGCCGCATTGGTCATATTGCATATTAAGAATAACAAGGTAGTCAGAATGTTGGATGTTTGTACATATTCTTTTCTTTCCATCTTATTTACAGTGTAAATAAAATGTAAACAATAATCCGTATATATATAACCATCTAAAATTCTAACTACCTTATTATTCTAAATATATATATATATATGTAATATAAGTTATTATTATTATTGTTATTATTATTATTATTATTATTATTATTATTATTATTATTATTATTATTATATCATCATCATCTCTCTCTATATAAACGGCAGTTTGTCTGTGCGTTTTCTGTGTGTCTGTTTTCTCGTACCCTCACTCTGACCACGGCTTTCAACCGATTCTGATGAAACTTGACACACACATAGCCCAATGTCATAATTCAAAACTAACGCAGCGAAAATTTTGAAAAGTTCCCCCAGTTCTGAAAAAAATCGATAAATTCGACATGGGGTCGAGAATCAGAAACCCAAACCATAGACCGTCTAGGGGACGCAACTCCACCTTTTTTAACTCTGAAAAAAATTTACCATCATTTTTTTTCTATTTTTTGGCTATAACTCTCTAAAAATGCTTTATAGTTATTTCCCTTACAAACCTGAGCAACGCCGGGCGATACTGCTAGTGAACGATAAAATCTATATAGGATTGTACCAGGTAGCTAACATATTAAACCTTTTAGGTATAAGTTAATACAGAGTATATAAATTTTCTTATAATAATTATTCAGAGTATATAGATAATATATATATATATCTGTGTGTGTGCTTATACATGGTTGTCTTTATGTATAGTTGCCAACTACATGTAGTTGCCCTTATTAATATTATTATTATTATTATTATTATTATTATTATTATTATTATTATTATTATTATTATTATTATTATTATCATCATATACATATATATATATATATATATATACATACATACACGACGGACTTCTTTTGGTTTCTGTCTACCAAATCCATTCAAAGTGTTCTAGTGGGCGTCCGAGGCTATAATACAAGTAACTTGCCGAAGGAGTCAGTCAATTCGACTAAACCCGGAATTAAGTGTTTAGGAAGCAAGCTTCTAACCACACAGCCACGCCTGTGCCCATATGCATAAGCACATACGTCCATTAATTCATTTATGGTTGTCAGCATGTGCACATATATTCATGCTCTCATGTTTACGTAAATACGTACCTATATCTATGCATAAACGCTTACATATATTTATTTATAGATTTATACATATATACATACTTACACACATATCAATTACGTCGGCATAAAGTGCTATTCGCTCTTTCATAAAATCAATATTTTTCTCTAATTTGTAAACCACTCCGAATTTAACAGAAATAACTGATCGCGCTTGTTTGAATTGATAGAAAGATGAGCTAGCTTATAAACCAACGTTGCAGAACCAAATTGACAATATTTATTAGGAATTTTGATACAAGGCCAGCAAATTCAGGGAAGAATATAAGTGGATTACATCGACCCAAGCGCTCAAATGTTACTTATTTTATCGACACCAAAAAGATAAAAAGTACAGTTGCCCACAGTAACAACGCTAGGACGGATGAAATGCCGCTAGTCATTTTTCCCGGCCTGGTAACAATTCTGCCACCTCGGCGCGTTATAAAGCGACAATATTAAAGAGGTGTAAGGCGGCGAGCTGGCAGAATCCTTGGCACACCGGGCGAAATGCTTAGCGGTATTTCATCTGCCGCTACGTTCTGAGTTCAAATTCCGCCGAGGTCGGCTTTGCCTTTCATCCTTTCGGGGTCGATTAAATAAGTACCAGTTACGCACTGGGGTCGGTATAACGACTTAATCCGTTTGTCTATCCTTGTTTGCCCTCTCTGTGTTTAGCCCCTTGTGGGTAGTAAAGAAATATGTTATTTCGTGTGTCTTTGCGTTCTGAGTTCAAATTCCGCCGAGGTCGACTTTGCCATTCATCCTTTCGGGGTCGATAAATTGTAGAAAAGAATATTAAAGAGGTATACAACACGTGGTTGGTTATTACATAAGCCTGGGGTGAGAGAAATTTGAACTGAACTACCACACTTAGCGGTAAAATATTCCGTTTGATTTTGGAGGATTTCGCGATGGGTAACCTGAAGAAAGTGAAAAGCTATCAGATGCGAAATGTCCCAAAGACATTAATAGTGGAGAAATAATTAACTGTATGTAAGAAAATCAATAAAACCCATCATATACAATGATCTTAAAGATTCCGCCGAAGAGAAAATTGCAATGAAAAAGGCCAACCGCCAAAAGGGAGAAAATACAGATATGATAATAATAATAATAATGAGAGTTATTAATACTCAGTTACTCGGGAACATAATTGCTGCTTATGAACGTGAAAGATAAAAACAATTTGAAACAGGGCTCACCGAAATATTTGAAGAGAACTTCACTATTCGTATCAAGAAATCTCGAAATAAAATATCGACTATGGCACAAATTAAGAGAAAACCCTGTTGCTGTTTGTTCCTTCTAGAGCCACGCCTGGCTCAGAAGGACCAGTTTCCCGGTTCCCTTGGCGTATAGGTTCCCCACCTGGACGGGACGCCGGTCTGTCGCAGTTGAGCTGCAAGAGGACAGAATGAGAGATAGTTGTGGCGAAAGAGTCAGCAGAAGTTCGCCATTACCTTCTGCCAGAGCCGCGTGGAGCTTAGGTGTTTTCGCTCATAAACACACACATTGCACGGTCTGAGATTCGAACCCGCGATCCCTCGACCGCGAGTCTGCTACTCTAACCACTCGGCCATGTGCCTCCACAAAAGAAACACCTACAAACGTGATATTAACAATGGATAGAGATCAAAAGTTAAAGTGTTCTAAGCGTGTTGACCTTGAATTTAATACTGATTTTTATTGCGATAATTATTTGGAGCAATCGAATCAATAAACAAAATGAACATTTTCAAACTAAGACAACACCCGACAACACCCGACTAATAAATTCATGGATCAGTTGTTGCAACATCGCGATAGGCATTTCAAATTCTATGAAAAATTCCAACAGTTGACCCAACGAGATATAAACAAAAATAGCATTTAAGTGCGGGTTGCAAACGCTAAGAAAAACTTTTGAATTAATAGAAAGGACTAAACTGTGCAACTATCAACCATAAATTAGCATTCAACATACGAAATTCACAGCAAGTAGTATTGGTATTTGTGTTTTCTTTTTCCATATGCTAAATACTGACGACGCCAAGGGAGAGTTAAATCTGGAAATATAACAAAAATAGCATTTAAGTACGGACTACAAGCGGCAAGACAAAACTTTAGAATTGGAGGAAATGACTAAACTGTAGAGATATCAACCATAAATTTGCATTCAATACACGAAATTCGTAACATGTAGTATTGGTATGTCCTTCAATATTTTTTTCCATCAGCTGAATACTAACGACGCCAATGGACAGATAAATCTGGTCATAAAACTCACCGTGGTCATATGAATATTCGTTGTGAAGTCAAACACCTTTCTTCAATTGACTTGCAAATTACGAATATTAATCCTGACGATAATATACACCTATGACCTCGGAGAATATTATGGCCAGATTTAACTGTCCTTCGGCGTCGTCAGTATTTAGCGTATGGGGAAAAATCATTGGACAAAATACCAATACTTGTTATTGTGAATTTCGTGTGTTGAATGCTAATTTATGTTTGATAGTTGTACAGTCTAGTCCTTTCCTCTAATTCAAAAGTTTTTCCTTGGAGTTTGTAGCCCGCACTTAAATGCTATTTGTTATATCTCGGTGTGTTATCTACTGGCATTTTTTCATAGAATTTGTAATGTCTCTCGCGATGTTGCAGCAATTGATCCATTAATTTATTCGTCAATGATCGGGTGTTGTCTTAATTTGAAAATTTTCATGTGAATTGTTTCGATCGCTCACCTCCAAATAATTATTTCAATAAAAATCCTCACAAAATTCAAAGTCAAAACACTCAGAACTTTAACTTATGGCCCACTTTCAGTTGATCCCTCACTGATAATATCACGTTTGTAGGTTTTTCTCTTAATTTGTACCATAGTTGTTATTTTATTTCATGATTTGTGGATACGAATAGTGAAGTTTGCTTCAAATATTTCAGTGAGGTCTGTTTCAAATTGTTTGCATCTTTCACGGATTCGAATGGCCTGCTTACCTCCCTAGTCTCCAACGACGTAAATGTAACTATCTTGCAATTGAGGATAACATTACATGTGGCGATGTTGTATCTAAAACTTGATTGACAAAGGAATACCTTCCGTGTATTTCGGGGGATAAAAAGGCCTGACCTGCTCACATTTAATAAGGCCATATCCCATAATGTCTTTGCAGTACTAGCACTATGGTGATTTCAGATTTTGATTCAAGGCTAGCAATTTTGGAAAGTAGATAAGTCCATTACATTGACTCCAGTGTTCAAATGATGCCTATTTTATAGACCCTGAAAGGGTGGAAGGCAAGATCAATCTCAGTAGGATTTGAAATCAGAACGTAGCGACAAACGAAACTTCGCCAAACATTTCGCCAGTTCTTCTAAAGATTCTGCTAGCACACCACCCTTACCAGCACTAATGTTCATATTTAGAATACTACACTAGACGCTTGATATGAGCTGTAACTTAGGTATCAGGATGCGGAAGATAGTAACTTTTCGCACCAGCAGTAACATTGACAGAATTTAATTCAGATGTTGGTGGATACACAGAATATTAAGATCAATACAAATAGCTTTAAATCCCGCTAGGGGAAAACGAGCGCATGGTTTGTATATAAGACAGTCATAGCAACAACATCTTGAAAGTTGTTCATGATATATTGGCTAGATATTTAGAGAATGCATCAACTTTCATATGACCTAAAGGGAATATGACGACCAACTTGTAAAAATCCATGGAAGAGACAAATATGATATCAGTAGACAGTAAAACATGCGTATATATCATTCAGATGACAGCGTAATAAACTAGAGAATAATATTGTCAAGACGAATAGCCTCTTTTAAATATGCGATAGATACACTACATTCGAGGATATGCCTTCGCTGTGTAAGAATAACTAATAAACTAATAAACAACTAATAAACAAACGAAAATGCTTGTTTCCAAACTACCAAGTTGTGAGAAAAAATGACGAGTATACCATAGCAGTAATGACGACATCGAACACAACATAGTTGCACACGAAAGTACCGTAATCCAATCAGGGACGTTTTAAGTGGCAAGTAATACCAGTCAAATCTTTCTCAATTTTAAGTTATTTTCTTATCAAAAGACATATTCGATAATGTGATTTTTGGATCCCATTTCTAAAGCAAACAAACAGGACCGTTACGATTAAACTACCTTCCATCATAGGATTACTTGATTAATGTTGACTTATGGTTAAAACAAAACACTATTATAAAATTCTCCCATGGGACATGACATTATTGCCAAAAGCACTTATACCACGATCCGTCATAGGGATTGTTTTGACTGCCAAACAAAAATACTCCAAGCAGAATGTATCAACATTTTTACAAATAAAATAAATAGTGGTGAAACATCGCGAAAAAAACCCCAGTTATCTGATGCAGACACCACAGACCTGTTACTTTTCTGAGATAAGAAATAAGGCACTTTTTTTGTAGAATAGATCTGTTACTGAGCGGATATCGCTGACATAAACTTTTTCAATGATCAGCTGCAAAACTTAAAAATTCTAGAACCCTAGTTATAAATGTTTTATTGGTCACTTATAATATGCACACGGATCTATTTAAGAACAAACATGGGTCTAGTTAAGAAAGGACAAAGTGAAATACTGTCTCGCTCCACGAAATTCAAATAGTTTCTGAAACAGTAAATGTTAGTAAAACACACGTAAGATCTTACAGTTAAGTTTTGTAGAATAAAGAAATACGAACCATGATGTATATATTTTCAAACTCACATACTTACAGATGCGCACACGCGCGAGCGTGTGAGTGTATACAACTTTTTTTTATTCCATTCGCATTCACATTTGAGGGGCACTTTCCTTTCAAAGTATTTTCTCATTATTGCGCATCTTTGGCTGTGTAACATTGCAAGCAAGCATGATCGAACTTCACTTTTAATGTATTATAGATTATTTTACTCTATGTTTGGTATGCCAGTATTATTTTTTTCATCTTGTTTTGTATGGGCTTGCTTGTGTGTGTGTATGTGTGTGTGCATGTGAGTGTGTGTGCAAATATTCATACATACATATATATATATATATATATAGAAGAGAGAAATGTATATATACACATACATACACACACATACATACATACAAACATACATATACCCTGTGTATATTAAATTATATTTATCAATCGCTGGATGGAGTATATTTTTCATTACTCGCACTAACAACAGAGGCTTTTCAACTAACTAATCTACTCTATCCAAAAACATAAGGAAGAAAATTGTTTCATTACATTTAAACGGTTCCAGATAAACCACTTACACACGCGTATATCTTTGCAATCAGGTTTTATTCGAAAGTACATGGTGCTCAAACAATGACTAAAGTGAAGCATCATTTAATATCTTTTCAAAGATTTGCTATTAAGTTAGCCATATCCAAGTTCATTACTGGCCGAAACTTATCTATATGTCTAAGTATCCATAAATATATATGTACGTATGTATCTATGAATGTATATATGTATATAGGCATGAATGTATCTCTCTCTCTCTCTCTCTATCCCCTCTCTCTGTATATATAATGTTACTTATTATTATTATTATTATTATTATTATTGAGTGAGAGAGCAGTGCATGCCATCAAAGTGACACTGGGGTAAAATATACGAAGCCCAATATACCCATCATGACTACCCGTCTGATAAAGGTACACCAGGCACATGCATCACAACCATATGTGCACGACATGGTGATCTCATATCAAGATAAACAGCACATGACCTTGCAGGTGGGGCCCAGTTAGAATTTTCTTCAGGTTGAGTAGCCCATCCCGCTCAAAAGGTCCCTGAATAAGGATTGTTTAAGGATGTTGAAAGAACCACCCATGTTTCCAGAGGTGAATTATTCAAACCCCAAAGAATCCCTCTCAACATATGG
>NC_043002.1:10569758-10609758 GCF_006345805.1 Octopus sinensis
TGTACCAATCTTGTATAAATGTATGAATTTATGAGCGTATTATGGAGACATACATATGTACACATACATGCATACATAAACTCATACATCCATCCATCCATCCATCCATCCATACATACATAAATACATACATACATACATACATACATACATACATACGTACATACATACATATATACATAATGGTGAAGCTAAAAACAAATGTGCAGGCGTATTTGTTCACTGAAAATTGCGTGTTCGAACGTTTTCCTCAACAATTATGCTCTGATGCGTTACTGATATTTTTTTGTTTGTTTTCTGTTTGTTTTTTGTTTTTTTGTTTTGTTTTGTTTATTCACATACGCACACCCACACCCACGTTGTTACCTGCGTAAGTGAAACATATTTTCCTCAACAACTCGGTAGCATTCATACGGGATTATAAATAATACTTCTCATCTCACCGCGGGAAATTTCGCTTCGACAATCATGGCTGATACTAATAACAGCACAAACAAATACAGCCCTCCAACGCCGCACGAATATTCTCCACACTTCGCTTGTCTTATGTTTAAACCATGATTTACTTTGGTGCTGTCAAAAAGAACGTTTAAATCCGTCTATCAGTTATATGAAGCTGTTAAATATGTACCGGGACGAAATCTTCCCAAACTTAAACCATATTACAGACAGCAATTATCATTTCAATTCTTGTGATGTCAGTCGCTATTCTGAAGAGACCTATATAGGTACGAAAGCTGTCATAGACGATAGCAGATAAATATTGAAAGTATAACGCCGACGTAACTGCCAAGCTGATAGGAAAGATACGGCTGTAGAATATAAACAGCTTAAAACATTTTCAGATATTCTCTCCAGTTCCGCTAAACCAGAGTTTCCTAATCTTTTTTCGCATGTACCCAGCGAAACCATTTCAATACTTACAACCACGCAACCGAAATCTACTTTTATGTAACGAAATTAGTGTTTGTAATTGAATTGCAAATGAACGCAAACTATTTTATTATTTCTGTATAAATAATAGCTGATATTATTTCTCCAGTCACGCTTTACATTGCAGATAGACTGGAAGGAAGAGAAAAACCAAAAATGAGATGCTGAGAGAAAGAGAGAGAGAGAGAGAGAGAGAGAGTGAGAGAGAGAGAGAGAGAGTTAAACATACGAGTGCATATAAGGGGTTTCGTGGCAGACAATGAGTAAAGACACGCTATAGATACAATGAGAGAGAAAGAATCAAAGAAATAGAAGAAGAGGGGAGAAGACGGAGGAGATGTAGTAAATGACAGAGTAGTTATAGGAAGAGTTAAATTTGTTTCAATTAATTTTATTTTATTTTAAGATAGTAAATAATTTTGAAAATTAATATTTATTTCATTCTTTTGTATAAGCACCAAGGAATTTCATGAAAGTTATGTTATAATTATTGTGTATACACTCTATTTCTTGATATTACCCATGGTGGAAAAATTATACTTTCAACAATGTAGCATCCTAGTTCTATAATAGTTGAACATTTTCATTGATGTGAATAACCAAAAATAACTGATGTTGTATGCATTGTTTATTAATGTGATTGTAATATGTTGAAATAGCGCCAGACGTTTGTTAATGTGATCCCTGCAGCTGACGACTTACAGAAAGTTTTACAATATTTAGTTCGAAATTTGATAAAAGTAGTTGTAATTCCCCAAACTGTTTTATTTTCATTCGGTTTCTATTGTCAGTCAAAATTTAATTTACTGCACTAAAACTTTTTTCCCTCAGATAAAAGGACGAAGAAGCAGTAAAAACTAGTTTGGCATCTTTCCACAATATAGGATACAAAAGATTACATTGCAATTATATTTCACACAATCTTCGATTTTTAAATATCCTCTTTACTTCATCATTTTAGAAATCAATGATGGTTTCCTTTAAACCATTTTTTCTTCTTCTATTTCTCCCAACGATAGAGATTTTTTCAACTCAGTCAGGAATCTACTGTTTAATCATTAAATCTTGTCTCATATATACTTTCAACTGTTGTAAATGTATACAGTATGTCCTCAGATTATCGTCTCTAAATCATTGTAAAAGGATTTCCATTGATGAAAACTGACAAGACACCTTTCTAACAAGGTTTCGCTTGTACAGTTCAATCTCCCTCGTGAAGTTTTATATGCATTGGATTACAATTGTTTCCTTCTATTTGAAAATTCAGGCTTTTCATCTTGTCATAAAGATATCAGCTTATTACATCGCATCGCTATGAATAAAATCAATGCATTTTGCTAGTTGGATATTATAATTCATAGGTAAAACTTCAACAATGGAACTGTTAATCATGGTGAAGTGTTTCAAACAGGATCCTTTTCATAGCCACAAAACCTCAGCGTAAAGAAACAGTGCTTCAGTTTCTTCAATTGATAGAACAGCCTATTATATAAAGCATGTGATTTGAATTTGAATAACCTTAAATAATACAGACATCAAGCTTGAAAACAACTACTCATGAGATATAAGGTTGTCCCAAAAGTTCGTAGAAAGTCTTGGAAAATAATGGTCTTTATTTTGAGGAATAATTTTTGTTGTTTTTGTTAGTACTTGGCGAGTAAAAATTCAATTTTCGCAAGTGTTTACGAACTTTTGGGACAACCTAATATTTTAACAACGAAATATAATCGATGAATTACACAGTGAATTGCAGATACATCAGACACTTCTCTTTCATATATGACACAAGACAAGCTTTGCGGTGTGTAATAGACGGTGCGACATCAGTTCTGTGCGATAATATATTGCACAGCAAGAATTGCTTCTCCCTTCTCGGTGGTGATTCTCTTAATGAAACACGTGTTAAATACCTTCAAAGTATTAACTATTTGAGGAAAATTACGATTTCATGGTTTTATGCTCTTTAAGATCGTTCTAGCCATCAGTACTGCCTCACACACATATATATGTATACGAATATTATATATATATATATATATATATATATATATGTGCCGGTGTGGGTAGTGTGATTGTGTGTAAATATGTGTGAGCTTGTGTGAGTGTGTGTGTTTGTGTGCGTGTGAGTGTGTGCGCGTGTGTGTAGCTATGTGTGTTTGGTTACATGCTTTGATTCGTGCTGTTGTTGCATTTGTCTTCTACCACCATTTGACAAATGGTGTTGGTTTGTTTACACTCTCCTTACTCTTTTTTGGTGAAAGACAATATGCCAAGCTTAAAAAATAAATACTGGGTTCGACGTTTTAGTGCTAAGCCCTTCAAGGCAGTGATCCAGCATGGCCGCATTCAAATGACTGAAACAAGTGAAAGATAAAAGAGGAGGTCTATACTAAATACCTTTGGATCTCACTGCGTGAAACAGCAAAGTGGGGCTTTTTTAAAAAATATATAACAGAAATCAATTAAAGTATCAACAAATTTGGTTGACCTTTGTATTTCACTGATTGTGATATAGATATATGGGAGCACTCCGTCGGTTGCGACGCCGAGGGTCCCAGCTGATACGATCAACAGAACAGCTTGCTCGTGAAATTAACGTGCAAGTGGCTGAGCACTCCACAGATACGTGTACCCTTAACGTAGTTTTCGAGGAGATTCAGCGTGACACAGAGAGTGACAAGGCTGGCCCTTTGAAATACAGGTACTACTCATTTTTTCCAGCTGAGTGGACTGGAGCAACGTGAAAATAAAGTGTCTTGCTCAAGGACACAACGCGCCGCCAGGCTTTGAACTCACGGCCTTACGATCACGAGCCGATTGCCCCTAACCACTAAGCCACGCGTCTTCACCATAGATATATATTTATGAGTAAAAGACATTAGTAAAAATTGTGCTCGTTGACACTCTCAAGCCTCTAAACGCTTCCCTGTGGTATGATTTTGCTCCCCACCCTTTTCACGATTTCAAAGGTGTGACTGTTCGGACCTTGTTAGGAAACATTATTCAACAGACTATTAATATGGAAAGACCCAGACCGGGCGTTGTGAGTGTTTATTGAGCGAAAACACCTAAAGCTCCACGCGGCTCCGGCAGGGGATGGTGGTGATCCCTGCTGTACTCTTTCACCACAACTTTCTCTCACTCTTACTTCCTGTTTCTGTTGTACCTGTATTTCAAAGGGCCGGCCTTGTCACTCTCTGTGTCACGCTGAATATCCCCGAGAACTACGTTAAGGGTACACGTATCTGTGGAGTGCTCAGCCACCTACACGTTAATGTCACGAGCAGGCTGTTCCGTTGATTCGGATCAACCGGAACCCTCGTCGTCGTAACCGACGGAGTGCTTCCATAATATGGAAAAAAACAACCACTCGTATATTAATCATTATTTATGGTGCCAGTGGAATCTAAATTAAAATGTGTTAACACATGTCAGGCAACCACTGTCTCTTTCTATCCACCTACTATTTTTTCTAAAATAACACGTAGGATTTAACTTCCAGGACTGGTAATAAAATATGCCAACTTCAGAGAACCTGGCAGATAAGAAAAATGAACATTTGACGAATCTGTCAAATGACTGCACAGTGGAATCAAATATTTGATGTAACTGTATACTGAAAACTGAATAATATAATTTCACAGCTCCGCAATTTTTTCATAAACGGTTTTTTATAAAAGAAAAAAAACGGACGAAAGCGTACGGCAATTTTACACTCAAATAATTTACGACCTAATAACTTCGAACACGAACTTACGATGTGTAGAAAATCTGTCACTGAAAAGAACTGCCGTCAAACAAATTTGAAAGAGAAGTTTGCTTCTAATTAACAAGCTATTTGCAAGACAGCTGCAAAAACTACTATCGCTCTGAGGTGTGGGCATGGCACATAGGCATAGATATTATTTCTTTATTGCCCACAAGGAGCTAAACATAGAAGGAACAAACAAGGGCAGACAATGGGATTAAGTCGATTACATCGACCCCAGTGCGTAAATGGTACTTAATTTATCGACCCCGAAAGTGTGAAAGGCAAAGTTGACCTCGGCGGAATTTGAACGCAGAACGTAGCGGCAGACGAAATACTACTAAGTATTTCGCCCGGCGTGCTAACGTTTCTGCCAGCTCGCCGCCTTACATAGGCATAGATATGGCTGTGTGATGAAGAATCCAGCTTTGAAGCCATATGATTACGGGTTCAGTCCCACTACGCGGTACTTTCGGCAAGTGTCTTCTACTATAGCCCCAGGCCAACCAGTGCTTTGAGAGGGAATTTGGTAGATTGACAACTGCTTGACAACTGGTGATGGTTTGTTTACGCCCTCGTTAACGATAGAATAAATATTAAACTTAAAAAATAAGTTCTGTTGTCGTTTTGTTCAACTAAAATTCTTCGGTGAGGTCTCCCAGCATGGCGACAGTCCGATGACCGAAACAAGTAAAGAGCAGAACACAAACGATGCAAAATAGATCTTATTTTCGAGCCGACCTGAAATAAATTTAATTTAGCGTTGGAGTGGCTGTGTGGTAAGTAGCTTGTTTACCGACCACATGGTTCCAGGTTCAGTCCCACTGCATGGCACCATGGGCAAGTGTCTTCTACTATAACATCGGGCCCACCGAAGACTTGTGAGTGGATTTGCTAGACAGAAACTGAAAGAAGCCCGTCATATATATGTATATGTATATATATATATATATATATTATATATATATATATATATATATATATATATATGCATGTGTGTGTGTGTGTGTGTGTGTGTGTTTGTGTGTGTGTGTGTGTTTGTGTGTCTGTGTTTGTCCCCCAACATCGCTTGACAACAGATGCTGGTGATTTTACGTCTTCGTAACTTAGCGATTCGGCGAAAGAGCCCGATAGAATAAGCACTAGGCTTACAAAGAATAATTCCTGGAGTCGATTTGCTCGACTGAAAGGCGGTGCTCCAGCATGGCAACAGTCAAAATGACTGAAACAAGTAAAAGAGTAAAGAGTAAAGAGAGTAGCACTTTGATTTTAATGATTGAATGTTTTATAGCCATCCACAACTAATCTTACCGCATAAACTTTGATAATAACACTCGAACTTTGAAAATGGCAACATAATGTGAATGCACCAGGAAGAGCCTAATTGTTGAGCACTTGTACAAACTATTGTCATTCTATAAAATGTAGTTTCCATATATCTACAATAAGGCGGCGAGCTGGCAGAAAAGTTAGCACGCCGGGCGAAATGCGTAGCCGTATTTCGTCTGCCGTTATGTTCTGGGTTCAAATTCCGCCGAGGTCGACTTTGCCTTTCATCCTTTCGGGGTCGATAAATTAAGTACCAGTTACGCACTGGGGTCGAGGTAATCGACTTAATCCGTTTGTCTGTCCTTGTTTGTCCCCTCTGTGTTTAGACCCTTGTGGGTAGTAAAGAAATATATATCTAAAATATGGGAGACAAAAATGACATAGTAATTTGGCTCGCTGCAGTAAGAGCTTATCTTGTCATGAAGCAAACTACGCACTTAATAGAAATATAGAGGCTTATTGCTTCCATAAATAAGCTACCATAATGAATATCGCTAATGTAAGTTTAGTTCAGCATGATGGTTCCTGAAGAGTTGGCAGGTAAAAAGTGAGGAATGAGTGATGTATTAATAAAAATAATCTAAGGAATACAAATAGAGTGAGAAGTTTGGGTTGCTTGGGGAAAATGACTATTGTTTATTTGTAGTTTTTGAAAGAACAGTATTTGACAAAGGTGCTGAAGTGCTCAGTTGGTGCCGTAGAAAGGTTTGCAAAGACCTGGTCAACCAACTTCATTCTTGTAATTGAAAGCTCTGTGATTTTCTCTTGCTCTAGAAATCTTTGAAAGTGAATATTCGACAGAAGACTGTCTGTCTAGGAAAGGGAATTACAACCGTGTTTCGTGGTCTGCTACCACAACAGCTCCTTAATAGGATCCAGTTAGCTCAAGACATCATCAGGAGGAACCAACGTCTGGTTTCAGCCCCTACTCCTCTACCGTTTTGACGTGGTGGGGCCCCCTCCTTTCGGAGGTGTCTTCAGCTCTGGTGCTGGGTGCATGTCTTCTTTCTTCTGCTTTCTTCTGTTCCCTGGCCTCTTCGATGTACTGTTCGTTTTAATGCTAAATCTTGTTATCTGATTTACTAATTTCTTTTACGAATTTAATCCATAATTCCGCCAATTTAATCCATAATTTCTTGGCAATTGAAATATTTACACAGAAAATAGTTACAGTTCTAAGAAGCAAGACGAAATAATTTCACGATGTAGAAGAATGGACTTAGCCAAAATTAATATTCCTACTTGACAAGTGAACGTGAGAGAATTCCTGACGAAGCCAATTTTACATAAATGAATTCCATTGCCTTTCTTCTGAGTACAAATACCAAGGTACTGACTAAATTATGTAATGTAGTGAACACGGATTGAATAACCAAAACACATTCAAAGAACAAAGCGCAATATATTACGGGTTGAAATATAAAAGGATTTCCTCTTTCAACAAAGTAATAATCCATAATACATTCGCAATATCATTATAAGAGATACTTGACTGCACAATAGAGAAAATCCTTTTCATGTATATTAAAACCCGTGAGATCCTCGTTGAGAAGCTGCCGCTGAAATAGAGATATCGACAGCGTCCATCTGAGGAGAAAAGGCGGGGAAGAATTTTATGATTTATGATCAGTGTAATAAATATCTTTTGAATGTTGTATCATATATATAACACCGAATGAAGCAATATCAACAAAAGCAAAACATTAACCAAGTGTTTAAAATTAAATAGTTTAGCATCAAAAGATCTGACATGAATATCACAAGCGGCCGATGATCCTGAATAGGATCTCTGTAATACAACAACTATCGAACGAAAGGACCTCACCGTAGACGAAAATAGGAAAGACTTCGCGTACCACAAATGCTTACGCAAGTGTATTTGTTCGGGAATAATCTATCCCCCAGGTGAATCCTCATCCCAAAACTTTATGAGCACAGGTCTTCCATTTTTATTCTTTATTTTAGGTGTATTCACAGACCACAATATATAATACAACCCACTTTCTTTAAAATGGAAAGACGTCATGAGGTACCTCTGGCTGCTATTCCTAGTAGATTGAGGGACGATAAAGGGTGACAATCGCTTACTTGTAATTTATCAGATTTCCTATTGAAGAAAATAGATATTTAAGCTCTGATGCGACCGAATATGACGATTATGTTACAAATTTGAGGAATGTATTTCATATTATTTATGATATTTTAGTACGGTGATGAGAATATGCTCATGACACTAGCGAGCCTCTGTAAATGGTGAAGGGCGAGGAAGGAGACCTGCACCAAATACTTGTAACAAAGTGGGGTCCACTGATGGTATCCAAAGTGCTGGCTAGGGGTGTTAAACTAAGCAACAGTTTTAATCAATCACCCAAGTATGCTATCTGGGTAACTCAGAACTCATTGTGTCAGAACAAATATTGCAAGGGACCCTGTCGAACGTTTTGCAGCGATGGTCCCCCTTTATCGTCCTTCAATCTGCTAGAAATAGCAGCCAGAGGTACCTCATGACGTCTTTCCATTTTAAAGAAGGTGGGTTGTATTATATATTGTGGTCTGTGAATAGAATAAAGATGGGATAATCACAAATGGAAGACCTTTGCTCATAAAGTTTTGGGAAGAAGATTTACCTGGGGGATACACTATTCCCGAGTTTTGCAGCTACCCCGAAGACCACCCTTGATTAGTACTATTTTATCGACCACAAAAATATGAAAGTTATGGTTGACAGCTTGTGATCAACAGCTACCGCAAAATGTCATTAAGGTCCCTCATTTCGTTGCAGCAGAAAGGTTTAAGAAACAATATACAATGTATATAAATAATATACAAAAAACAATATACAATGTGATGCAGTACGAAGTTTTGTCAGTAAACAAGTTGTGGTCTCAAAGCGACGAAAATATTTTGGCAAATTAAATTTAAATGTTGAAGTGAATCTAACGGTTTTGTGTGTTTCTTAAATAGCCTATAAACACCTCCCGCGCTGCAGTATACAACGCTATCAATAGTAATTTTATGTTTCGATACAGACAATATTAAAGGAATATTGATATCAAAACGTTAATCATAGCCGAACATATGAGA
This sequence comes from Octopus sinensis, assembly GCF_006345805.1. Classification (NCBI taxonomy): domain Eukaryota; kingdom Metazoa; phylum Mollusca; class Cephalopoda; order Octopoda; family Octopodidae; genus Octopus; species Octopus sinensis. The sequence goes on from NC_043002.1 coordinate 10,578,853, forward strand.
ACCGAGTTAATTGTGTTGGACAGAAAATAAAAATTTAAACGATATGTAGAGTTATAACGGTTATCTATTTTGCAGATGGAAATATTTCTATAAAGCTTAATGAGGAAAAGAATATTTTTCTGACAGCTGTTTCGAAACTGCGCAGTTTGTGCATTATATTTGTATCTATTTGGAGCATTCGTTTGTTATGAAAAGCCTAAAAGTTGGTACCAAAACGTTAGTTAATCCCAGGATACAAATTGTAAAAACCAGCCATCTGGGATTTTACAAATGCAATCTGTAACGTCGACAGAAAAATATGCAAGCTACTTCCTTACTCAACATATAACGCTTCAACGGTATTAACTAAACTCTAGTTACAGACACTTGAATGATTGTCAGAAAAATAATTCGTTTTTGTAGAAATCATTCAAATAATTGGAAAGATTAATGAGAAATACATACAGGCTATTCACGAGAGGTAGAGGAATGAATATTGCCTCAGTCGAAAGTGAAGAATATTTTTTTATGAATGCCTGAGAGGGTGAGGAATGGAGGAAGAAAGGAAGGGGAATCAAAAGTGAGTGACGTTGGAGGTGGTAAAGTAGAAGGAAGAGGAGAATAGTGGTGATTATTTATCAGTGTTAGTTGGGGGTGACTGGGTTAATTAGGGGGCAGGGAATTCGTAAATAACTTCAGTGAAGGTTAATACATACATTCTATATTCATATGAATACGAGTTGTAGAAATTTAATTAAACAGCTAGCAATCATATTCGTAAATACAAGCATTCACATCTACACATATACAAGGCTAACCAAATATATATATATATATATATATATATATATATATATATATATATATATATATATAACATACATACATACATACATACATACATACATACATATATACATATATATATATATATATATATATATATATATATATATATATATATATATGTAAAGGAAAATAAGCTAAGAGAAATAATTCAAAACCTCGAAATGGCCAGTGGCATGTACTTGACAAATTCTAATATATCAAATACCATTCAGCCAAAAGTTCTTGATATATCTAACTTATCTCCGCCTCCACAAGAGGCATCATAATTACTAAATGCCAATTATGACCACCTCCCCGTTAGAAGGGGAGATAATTTCAAAGTTCAAGATTTTCTCATAAACTTACATCCCATTCAGGAAAAGACAGGCTTATTATCTCGGTTCAAGAGGAAAGAAGTGGACACGTGTTGCTAGTTTAATAGCGTTCATCAGCACGTTATGTCTTTGTACGACCATTTATTTTCAATCACTAGAGGATTTGGACTTATATTAAAATAGTACAACACATTTATGGCCAAGGTATGTTGTATCGTTTATACAAAAATCTGCTAAGCGAAATAACTCGAAGTCGCCAAAATGCGTGCGTATATGTGTGTGTGTGTGTGTGCGCATGTGCATGTGTGTGTATGTGTGTGTGTGTGTGTGTGTGTATGTGTGTGTGTATGTGTGTGTACACAGTGGGTGCAATTGCAAGCTGACAGAAACGTTAGCACGCCGGGTGAAATGCTTAGCAGTATTTCGTCTGTCTATACGTTATGAGTTCAAATTCCGCCGAGGTCGACTTTGCCTTTCATCCTTTCGGAGTCGATAAATTAAGCACCAGTTGCATACTGGGTCAGTCTGATCGACTGAACCTCTCCCCCAAAATTGCGGGCCTTGTGACTAGATTAGAAAAGAAATTGTAGCAATTAACTTAGAGACCACGCCAAACAGTCTTTGTTGAAAAGAGTGCATATTTTTCATGTCGACCCAAGTGCCACTCGCAAAGCTCCCCTCACAATAAGCCACACTTTTTCATTGAGAGCTTTGATTATTTTGGGAATGCAACTTCACAAATTAACAGCGCTTCTAATTCCCTGGTTTTGAAATTCCTTTCTAATGAGTCGCTACACTGATTTTGTTGAACTCTGACAAGACGTTTCTAGTTCTCTGTTTTTGTCTCTCAGTCGGGATCATCGATGCCAGCGCTTTTCTAGTGTGTTTCTTTTGGACATTCTGAATAGTTCTGTCTAATTGAAACTTATCTCCAATTCAAGAGATTCTAACCCGTGTAGGTGTATCTGTTTGTCCTGGATTCTTCTAATTTCAATTGCGTTTTCAAACTTAGAGAAGACACTTTATCTTAACTTTGTTTCAAGCTTGAATATATCAATTGAAACATATAAATGCATTTATATACATGAGTGGTGGAGGCGCAATGGCACAGTGGTTAGGGCAGCGGACTCGTGGTTGTAGGATCACGGATTCGACTCCCAGACCGGGCGTTGTGAGTGTTTATTGAGCGAAAACACCTAAAGCTCCACTAGTCTCCGGCAGGGGGGGGGATCCCTGCTGTACTCTTTCACCACAACTTTCTCTCACTCTTTCTTCTGTTGGCCTGCTCGCTTAGCCAGCGGGGTGGTGTCATTTGAAGACTAAAACAATGCGAAGCGCAGTGTGACCAGCGACGTGTAGCAACATCTGATAGCCTGGTCGATCACGGTGATCACGGTGATATACATGAGTGTGTGTGTGTGAGAGAGAGAGAGAGCTGGTGTATGTATTTATACATGATGAGCATAGATCAATTAAAAGCCAGATTAAAATGTATGCTAGGGTTGATATGATCAACTATAAAACGTTTCGGTGACATTCCTCCAGCATGGCCACAGGCCATCTAGCCAACTAATATTAGAAACGTATTCGAGAATAAAAGAATACGCCTATGTATATACAGGAATAAGTTTGTACATATATATGAAAACACATGTAGTCACGTATGAGAATACATAAAAAGAAATTTCGTCGGAATTCATCGAGAGAATATATAATTACGTACACATGTTACACAGCTTATTGTGTCTTATTCTGTGAGAACAGCAAAGAGAGAAAATTTAACCTGATTAATGAAGCTATTATAGTTTTGTTTCGAAATATTAGCATGGCAAAAATCGATAAAACCACGTTTTTTCATTGTCTTTCATTTAAGATGTAAGAGAATAAACAGGTGAGTTTAATGACTAATAAGCAACAGCTAAAACATATATTTGCAAAGGTAGAATACGTATATACATTCAGCCGTGCATATATATTAGTGTATTTGTGTGTAGGTGAGTGCGTGTGTATGTATGTGTCCGTATGCATTTATGTGTAAATGTGGAGGCGCAATGGCCCAGTGGTTAGGGCAGCGGACTCCCAGTCGGAGGATCGCGGTTTCGATTCCCAGACCGGGCGTTGTGTGTGTTTATTGAGCGAAAACACCTAAAGCTCCACGAGGCTCCGGCAGGGGATGGTGGCGACCCCTGTTGTACTCTTTCGCCTCAACTTTCTCTCACTCCACTCTTACTTTCTGTTTCTGTTGTACCTGTATTTCAAGGGGCCGGGCTTGTCACTCTCTGTTTCACGCTGAATATCCCTGAGAACTACGTTAAGGGTGCACGTGTCTGTGGAGTGCTCAGCCACTTACACGTTAATTTCACGAGCAGGCTGTTCTGTTGATTCGGATCAACCAGAACCCTCATCGTCGTAACCGACGGAGTGCTTCCATACGTGTAAATACATATAAACATATGTGCGTAATTATGCATGAAAGTTTCCTATTTATAAATATTTAAATTCTTTTCCTGAGGAAGGAACTGGTTTCTAACAAAGATAAACTACTCCATCGTTAGAACGTAGATAATGAAAAACAATGTCAAATTATAAAGCTGAGAAAAGTCTTGAATATTTTACCATTTCACTAACAGATGGTTTTTGTAATGTGCGAGTTAATTGGTTGAATGCTTTTTACTGAAAAACACTAACTTATCCAGTTTATCATTTGGGCATTTATTGAAAAAACGTAGGGTATATATTATGGTATAAATTAATTTGTAATCTGTATATAGGAGCTGGAAGTTTCCCAGCAGTTATCCCTAATTATTATTTTCTCCTTTATATTTACACTTTACTCTCTTTTACTCTTTTAATTGTTTCAGTCATTTGACTGCGGCCATGCTGGAGCACCGCCTTCAGTCGAGCAAATCGACCCCGGGACTTATTCTTTGTAAGACCAGTACTTATTTTATCGGTCTCTTTTGCCGAACTGCTAAGTGACGGGGACGTAAACACACCAGTATCGGTTGTCAAGCAATGCTAGGGGGACAAACACAGACACACACACACACATATATATATATATATATATACATATATACGACAGGCTTCTTTCAGTTTATGTCTACCAAATCCACTCACAATGCATTGGTCGGCCCGGGGCTATAGCAGAAGACACTTGCCCAATATGCCACGCAGTGAGACTGAACCCGGAACCATGTGGTTGGTAAGCAAGCTACTTACCACAGAGCCACTCCTGTGTATATATATGTATATGTATTTGTACATAGACTGATCAATAAGCAGTTATCCCTAGTTACTATTTTCCCCGTATATGTACGCATGTATATATATATATGTGTATATATTTGTACATGGACTGATCAGTAAGCAGTTATCCCTAGTTACTATTTTCCCCGTATATGTGCGTATGTATATATATATGTATATATATTTGTACATAGACTGATCAATAAGCAGTTATCCCTAGTTACTATTTTCCCCGTATATGTGCGTATGTATATATATATGTGTATATATTTGTACATAGACTGATCAATAAGCAGTTATCCCTAGTTACTATTTTCCCCGTATATGTGCGTATGTATATATATATGTATATATATTTGTACATGGACTGATCAGTAAGCAGTTATCCCTAGTTACTATTTTCCCCGTATATGTGCGTATGTATATATATATGTATATATATTTGTACATGGACTGATCAGTAAGCAGTTATCCCTAGTTACTATTTTCCCCGTATATGTGTGTGTATATATATGTATATATATTTGCACAATTTTTCTTTCCTTCTTTCTCTCCTTTTTTACTCTCCTTTTTTTCTCTCCTTGTTTCTCTCCTTGTTTTTTCTGTGTCCCTTTCTGTAGAAGAGCGTAGGCTCGAAACGTAAAAGACTTTTTCTATTCCTAAGCGTTACACTAATACATCTGTTTGTTTTGTACACCACCTGTCTTCGTCTTTTGTTTTTTTTCGTAAACTCTCCCTATATTTGTACATAGACTGATCATTAAGTATCCAGTCTGCTGCCATAATAACGAAGCTAAAGCACGCAGAGTAAAGCCGCTTGGCACAGATTGACCTTGAACTCTCTTGTGCATGTGCACTAAGTTTTAACATTCTACATCGATATATCATCGAACACACATACTCAGTGCATATGCTTGCTTGATCGCTGGTGGCTTGCCATTTGATGCAGCGGAGATAATGCTCTCAATGTCCCTAGTATTAGAGCACTTGAGAGTCATAAACAGGCGAGACAACTCACCTCGAGTCCCATTCCAGAGTGATCGAAGTTGATGATTCGTCATTTTTGTTGCTTATCAACATCATGTAGCTGATTCGACGCTTTGGGAGAGTCATCGCCATCATGTGAAAGCGCAGCCTACTGGCGAACGAGCAAAGCGCATATATTGTGTATGGTTATTCGGTAATGTTTGCAACACTAGCGCTGCTTCTAACATATATTTGAATTTATTCTCCGGGCATAGCAACAGAAGTTTTCTTTTTATACCTATTTCTTTACTACCCACAAGGGGCTAAACACAGAGAGGACAAACAAGAACAGACAAACGGATTAAGTCGATTATATTGATCCCAATGCGTACTGGTACTTAATTTATCGACCCTGAGATGATAGAAGGCAAAGTCGACCTCGGCGGAATTTGAACTCAGAACGTAGCTTTAGACGAAATACCGCTAAGCATTTCGTCCGGCGTGCTAACGATTCTGCCAGCTCGCCGCGCTTTTTTTTATACCATTTTACATATAGCCATAGATAGACAATTCAACTCACCTCCAATTCAGTTCAGTATGTGATATTGATAAATCACAAAAATGGCGAAAAATCTATGTCGATCATCGCTCCTGAATGGGACTCGAAGCTAATTGTCTCACCTGTTTCTGACTTCCAGGTGTGTTAACCCTCGGCGCTTGAGAGAATAATCTCCACCGCGTCAAATCGCATCCTACCGGCGAGCGAGCAAAGCTCATATATTGTGTACGTCTGTTTGATAATGTCTGTAGCTTTAGCGCTAATTCTAATTCAAATTTGAAGATATACCTCTCCTCCACACACACACAGACACACATACGATAGACTTCCACTGAGTTCTCGAGTACCAAATCCATTTGGAAAGAATTGGTTAACCCGAGGCAATAGCAGAAGGCATCCACCTAAGATGTCACGTTCTGTGACAGAACCTGCAACCGCGTGGTTGCATAATGAGCCTTTTCAATAGTGCGTGAATGTGTGTGTGTGTGTGTGTGTGTGTGTGTGTGTGTGTGTGTGTGTGTGTGCGTGTATGAATTTATTCCTACCTTTATCCTGCTGTCATAGCAACAGATTTTCTTAATACCTATTTCTTTACTATCCACAAGGGGCTAAACAGAGAGGGGACAAACAAGGACAGACAAACGGATTAAGTCGATTACATCGACCCCAGTGCGTAACTGGTACTTAATTTATCGACCCCGAAAGGATGAAAGGCAAAGTCGACCTCGGCGGAATTTGAACTTAGAACGTAACGGCAGACGAAATACGGCTACGCATTTCGTCCGGCGTGCTAACGATTCTGCCAGCTCGCCGCCTTGCTTTTTTTTTTTATACCATTTTACATATAGCCCTAGATAGGCAATTCAACTCACCTCCGATTCAATTCAGGTAAGTGATATTGATAAGTCACAAAAATGGCGAAAAATCGATGCCGATCATTACTCCAGAATGGGACTCGGAGCTAATTGTCTCGCCTGTTTCTGACTTCCAGGTCTGCCAACCCTGAGAGAATACATACCATATACATTATTAATTATACATTGCACTATTGGAAGAAAACACAGCTAACGTACCAGTTATTTATCAATGAATATGTGTGTGTGTGTGTGTCTGTGTCTGTGTGTATAATGAAGTAGAATGTATATTTTTGCAATATGTGTATGCAGAGGCACATGCGTATATGTAATATTTCTATGTATTTACTAATGTGAATGAATTATTGCGTACTTGTAGTAATATAAGTATAAGCATTTCCCCGGTCTTCCTTTATTTTGCAACAAAATGATTTCAATAACGCTAATAGAATTTATTGAACACTTGAATAAACCTTGAATTATAAAAGAAACTTCCTAGGAAATGGTTAATATTCATCTTCACAAAACGTACACTTTACTCTCTTGTTAAAGTGAACATCCATTAAAATCTGAAATATTTTTTAAAATTCCGATATTTTAATATTAAATAACCTTGATCGTCAATATTGCATATTTTAAAAGTAAGTGATCGTTTTCTATTAATAGTTAATTTTGGAGAATTTCTTGAAAATGAGTTGGTATAATCTACCTCAGCGAAATATTGGAGCAGCTTATATTTCTACATGAGTCTGTGTGTCTGTCTCTGCCTTTCTCTGTCTCTCTCACTGTCTCTCTCTCCTCCGTCTCTTCCTCTCTGCTCAAATAAGTATTTCATAGTGAAGGACAATGAGATGTTGAACTTCAGCAATTGATATAGGTTGTTACTTATATATTGTAATCGCTATTTTACTTCCAGTTGAACACAGATCAAGATGACATTATTTTCCTCAATAGGCACATGATTGGAAGCTTTAGGGGAACGGGTTTGATCATTATATCGACGACCCATGCGCTCGATCAGCACTTATTTCATCGATCCCGAAAAGATGAAAGGCAAACCTACTACGGTGTGAGAAACACCGCTAAGCATTTTGCCCGGCGTGCTAATGATTTAGCCAGTTACCCACCTTAAAAGATTAAGCAGACAATGATGAAAGGAATCCTTGCTCGACCATCCTGTCGACTAACTGTTATTCATTTTATGCATTGTATATCCAGAACTATATTATATAACATGTTCTTTTAAAAGATGAATAGGTGTACTATGAAGTTGATTTGCCTGCTGATTCTAGTAGATCAAGTAACTGCAAAAAAGCTCTTATATTGATCCATATTTTAATAGTAGAATTTCGAAATATAAAATAATGGTTACGTAGTATGTTATTATGCTACTTTAGAACAGTTAGCTCTCGTTCAAACCCGTAGAGTTCAGTGTGAATAAATCAATCTTATTGTAATACTGTTAGCAATAGCATAGCTTCCAGCCACTGAAGGTATTTCCACGAAAATAGAGATATATAAATATCCCCTGTCACTACCTATATGATGTCTAGACAGTGGTAAAAAAAAGTTTCAGAAAAGATATACCGTAAGAAACATCTGGAAGCTCCTGGATGGACTTGTCCCAAAATTGTTATGGTGACATCAAAGTAGAGCGTCGTTGCATACTGACAAAGATCCATCAAAGCACGGGATCAGATATCGCTATAGTTTGGAATTGAAAGGCTCTCAGCTCTTCAGTCTTCTCCCAAAAGACTTGCGATACCCAGACGCGGTGAGTGTAAAAGTTTTCAAAACGAAACTTGGTCTCCTCCAGTGAAAACAAAACTGGATCTGCTTCGGTCCAGATGAACTAAAGTCACGAAAGGAAGCGCAAATGAGGGCAGCAGCATGAAACTCACTCATTCAGTAATACCAACTATTAAATAATGATTAACGAAAGCGTAGCAAGACCAACTGGAGCTACCCCAGCGCGACTGTCATTCATGCTCTGAAACTAGTAAAAGACAGAATAAGAGAATATCTTTAATGAGTAATGGAACCGGTTTTAAACATTTAATTTCAGACTAAAATTGATGGTTAAACTCCATAATTCAAGCTTAGATACCATTGGGGACGTTCTTTTATAATGAGATTTCTCCCAGTAAAATATATAAAGTTTGTATGAAAGACGAACAGGAACAGAATTAAATGTTTACAGATCGCAAAATCGAGGCAAAGTAAAAGTTAACCAGTTCTTTACAAACAACTGAAAATTATGAATCGGAGGTAAGATATATAAAACGTGAGTTCGAGACTATGTGGTTAAGGAGTTCACTTAGCAGAAGGAAACTGTGTTGATGCCTGCCCGTCGGATGTGCAGATGTATATACATACACACACACACACATACATATATATGTATGTATACATATATGTATGTATGCATATATATATATGTATATATATATATATATATATATATATATATATATATATATATATATATATAATATATATATATATATATATATATGTATATGTATATATATATATGTATGTATATATGTCTGTATGTAGGCGCACGGTGACTGTGTGGTAAGAAGCTTGCTTCCCAACCACATGGCTCTGGGTTCAGTCCACTGCGTGGCAACTTGGACAGGTGTCTTCTGCTATAGCCTCGGGACGACCAATGCCTTGTGCGTGGATTTGGTAGACGGAACCTGAAAGAAGCCCGTCGTGTGTGTGTCTATGTTTGTGTATCTGTGTTTGTTCACTCATCATCGATTGACAACCGATGTTGGTGTGTTTATGTCCTCGTAACTTAGCGAGTCAGCAAAAGATATGGATGGAATAAGTACTTAGCTTACAAAGATTAAGCCCTGTGGCCGATTTGTGCGACTAAAGACAGTGCTCCAACATGGCGGCAGTCAACTGACTGAAAGAAGTAAAATAATACAAGAATATATACATATATATGTGAGTGTGTGTGGAGAGAGATAATGATATATATATATATATATATATAAATATTTATATATATACATACACACACACACACACACACACACACATATATATATATGTTGTTTGTTCCTTCTAAAGCCACGCCGAGCTCATTCGGGCCGGTTTCCCGGTTTCCTTGACGTATAGGTTCCCCACATGGACGGGGCGCCGGTCCGTCGCAGGTGAGCTGCAAGATGCAGGAGGTAGGAGTGAGAGAAAGTTGTGGTGAAAGAGTCAGCAGAAGTTCACCATTACCTTCTACCGGAGCCGCGTGGAGCTTAAGTGTTTCGCTCATAAACACACATATTGCCCAGTCAGAGATCGCGAGTCCGCCGCTCTAACCACTAGGTCATGTGCCTCCACTACACACACACACACACACACACACACACACACACAACACACACACACCACACACACACAAAATAAAATATGTACTAAAATAATTTAGACTCCACAAGCATTTTCTCAGAAAGCAAATATATGCAATCGTTTATAGTCTGTAAGTATAGTGGCTCTCGTCCTTTGTCAAATCTATTAACTAAATCTAACGAATGTGTATAATAGACAGAAAGGTTTGTTATGTTACATTGTAGCTACAAAAACGGCGAGAAAACGGGGACATAAACAAACCAACATCAGTTATCAAGCTGTTGGTGTGGACAAACACACACATAACTAAGGACATACGCACGCTCGCACATACACATCACTTTTCCACAGAGTTTATGTCAAGCAAATTCACCGACAAACCATTGGTCAACCTGCTTGAGGTACCGCATGGTCTGAACCCCGAATCCGTGCTTGCAAAGTGAGCTTCTTCACCACACAGCAATGCCTGCCTCTGCATAAAATTTTGATAGTGGAGGCGAGGCAAATCACAAACTATAGTACCATTGTAAACTAACAAAAGATGCGCCATTTCCAACACGAGTCAGATTAAATACTGCAAAATCTAAAATGTATTATCCCCATCTAAATGTAACATGCAAGCAGAAAAAGAAAATAGATTCAAACACTTGGACATTATGCTGAGTAATAATACACCGGATGAATCTACATCAGAGCAAAAAAGCACAAACGAGATCACAAGCTGTTTAATTTACCAAATATCGAACGCAGAACGAAAACTGCAGAAACGTTGTTACTGCAGCTGTAGACTTGCTGAAACCAAATGGTTGTAAACAATAAAAATTACAGAGTAACAATACCAATTAACAAAGAAAGTTTTAATGAAGCTAAATCACTAATAGGTGAGACCAAGAAGTGTTATTACCTTAGAAAAATCACTCCGATACCAATCAGCTAATGGAAAAATCACGGTATTTTTATTTTATGAGCGGAACCAAAATTTTGAATGTCGGTATCATTGTGTGGATTTTCACTGAGTAAATTAAAAATTCTTTTAATTAGATCAATTATAGTCTCTAATTTTTATATTACAATTTTCTGCTAATCTTCATTAATTTACTAAGAAAAAAAATATAAAACGTATTTAAAATCTAAAACTATGAGATAATGAACATTAATTTTATAAAGAAAACGCAGGATCAATTCGATCAGTATATATACTGATAAAATTAACTGCCGAGAAATGTAGGGCGCTGCACAAGCTTCGTTAGCGGAATAATGAGGTTATTGCGCTTTTTAAACATTTTTCTTTGTATCATTAAAATATACGATAAGTGCAATATATGCTATGTTCATTTTTATGCATCTAGCTTTAGAGTGGCCAATTATGTCGTTATTTCATTGCGCGTGCTTGTTTAATTCCCAGTGCAATTATATGTACATATAAACGCATATATACAACTACAACAAACCATGCAACGCGCATACGCCCACGTACTCATCTACACACGCACCTTACATGCTCGCACGCACAGACGCATGAATTTCACACAAACACACACGCATAAATTTAGCACAAACACACGCACGCACTTTCACACATACACACATAAAATTTTCCAATCGGTATTTTCACACTTACCGTGTACTTGACGTGTATGGTAGACGTGTGGGAGGAAGTTCTTCGGGGAGGTTCAGCAAGTGATTGCAAATGGAGCTGGAGACAGCCCGGGCGGTAGAAGTGAAAACTTTCTTCGTCAATGCATTAACTATAACGCCATCATGTCTGAGAAAATGGGGTTAGGAGTGATACTAAAAGTTTTGTTTACTTGAGAGACAAAAGTCTGGTTGCAGTTTCCTAAACGATAAAACATACAATGTATGCGAAGCATGAAGGATTTCCGTCTGAAAGAGTAAAATGTGTCATAGCATTGAATAAAATCCACTCAGATATGTGAAATGGGTTTTTTACCGTGTAATTGTAAAAAGTGCTTTTCACTGCTACTTATCCAAAACCGTTGTGTGTAAACCAGTCGGGGAGATCGGGTTTCGAGTTTTGATTGTGTAAGTGGTGTGATTTCATTTCTGATATATATATATATATATATATATATATATATATATATATATATATATATATATATATATATGAAAATAAGCAACAAGGATATCCAGAGGCAATGCAATATGATCGTTTCATGCAACTGCATTTAATTCAACTATGCAATAATTACATCAACTTAAAATGCAGAGCAATCTTCAGCTGCACAAAGACATAGAATTTAATTAAGTTAGAACAGATGGACACATTAGTATAATTATACCTAAAATCTCCAAGAAGTTAAGGAGATAGACAAAGAACATGCTGTTCTTACTCTAACATAGAAGTTACTAAGCTTTTCAAGAAGATATACATTGTTACAGACTCTGCCTGTCACTGATTTTTTTTTGTTTATATGAGGTCAATTTTTAATTTATAAACTAGTTTCTCAAAACCCTTGTATATCTAAGGCTGAGAGAACAGAGGGCAGTATATGTTAGGGTAGGGCGATGGGAGCAGACATACATCATAGTTGGTATAGTCATAAAAATCACGATTATTAGAAGCAATATCATGAGGTTTGGTAAAGGAAAGATTAAAACAAGATGTTAGCTGACTATTAAGGGGGTGGCCCACTAGCAGACCATTGATAATGAAACAGGGAAGTCTTATCATGTAGAACTATAGTTAAATATTTTAAACAATGTTGCTATATTGTATACAGTTAAAGTTTAGGGTTATTCAGAGGATTTATTAAGAAGAAAATTATAGCAAAAGGATAGATATTTATGAATACTTTTGAGTATATACCAAACTTTTACCATAATAGAGGGAGGGAAAGAAATTATATAGAAATAGTTTTATATTTATACAGTTTGTACACTTAAATACTAACTCATTAGATGGTTTCTGTGAATATTGATTAATTGGTATATACTGGTATTAACAAAGGAGTATTGAGGTAAAAGAACATGCTAATTATATAATAATAAAAATAAAATTATAATCTAAGCAGATTTTTTTTATAAGTAGTGAATATACCAGTATAGTTTTATATATGCTAAGTACAAAAATTAGATTAATTTTATAAATAAATAAAGGCTGATTATAAAATAATAAAGAAATATAATAAAATAATCAAGTAAGGCAGAACACCATAGAAAAGGAAATAAAATAGCTTAATTACTAATACTATGGCAATGTATATGTAGCTTATTAGCACCAATAGAGAAGAATTTTAGAAAAAGTATAATAATTTAATATAGGTTTAAGAAGTTATTATTATAAGGTGGTAAGCTGTCAGAATTTATTCACACGCCGGACAAAGTGCTTAGCGGTATTTCGTTCGTCCTAACGTTCTGAGTTAAAATTCCGCCACAGTCGCTTTTAACTTTCATCCTTCCGAGGTCGATACCTGGAGTCGATATAATCCACTTAGCATCCCCAGCCCTCACGAAACTGCTGGCCTTGTGCCAAAATTTGAAATCATTTTTATAAAACTTTTTGACCATCCAACACACTGGCATTTACATTACACATACAACACTCAGTGAAATTGTCCTCGTTCGGTCGCTTATGACATTGTTAGTTTTTCTTTTACTTAAGATGTTGTCAAAACCAGATCCATAACTTTAGCTCTGAGAATAAATGTCAGTCCCACATTCACGAATGCTTATATTCACTCTTCCGTTATCGAGTACGACAATTAACTAACAAGAAATAGGCACTTAATATTTTCTGGTCGTAGTTTGATATTCATTTTCGTTACACGTCCTGATATATGTTTAATCTCTTTGCTAGGTTGACTAACAAAGTATGGAAATAAACACATGCTCTGATGATTTAGTTGACAAATCTTAGTGTTCTTCCTTATTTATTATCTCGGTTTTGTTCCACAATACTTGGAAGTTAGCCATTTTCCTTGCACAAATTATCAACTATGCTCCTATTCTGCTTTTCATTACTACATTTTTCTATAGGTCAATGGGGTAATGGTTATAAACGTTAATTCTCTTTTAAATGTTTTAAATGCTGGTGAGCGTGAATTTAACCTCTGAGTCAGTCAAACATTGTATTTCCTGATTCGAGCTAAACGAACCGGCGACTTCAGGAGTAGAAGAATAACTAAAATGCGAATATCATTGATATGGACAAACGAAGAACTAGAGTCATCTTCTTTGGATTTTATGTAGGGTTGGATTCGGAATTCCGAGAAATTTCAGAAAGCCGGAAGTTAGCACGGCCGAACCCTAGCAGTGTGACTAAAACAACCGAAATAAGGTAATTTGATGGAATTAGATTATGTGCGACCACACGATTTCGGGTTAATTTTCTCTGCAAGGGCCATTACGTAAGTTTTTTTGCTACAATCCCGGGCCGGACAATGCCTTGTGAGTGAATGAGGTGGACGAAAACCGTGTCGAAGTACGTCCTACATTACATATAGCAACCGGTGTTGGTTTGTTTATGTCACCATAACCTGCAGCAACTCTTCTGGACAGTCTCCTTGTTTAAGTTGATGAATGCTGCCATAATCATCGCCTTCAAGGGGTTTTGTTGGTCTTCTATTTTGAACTATGACTATGCTGGGGAAACTCCTTTAAGACCTTATTCAATCATATAGACACAAGTCCTCTTTTCAAATGTGTCACTTATTATATTCTTTGGACACAAACAAATATAAACAAGGCTACAGGCACAAAACCACTCGCAATACAGCAGAATCCTCACCATCATGAACGCGCTGGGTATTGGGACTTTTTCAAACGAAATTTATTCTGTAGTATCTCAAGATATATATGTAATTTTGGTAAATATATCATCAGTTGAAATGAGATATCATTTACGAAAATTATATATATATAGAGAGAGAGATAGATAGATAGATAGATAGATAGATAGATAGATAGATAGATATATAGATAGATAGATAGATAGATAGATAGATAGATAGATAGATAGATAGATAGATAGATAGATAGATAGATAGATAGATAGATAGATAGATAGATAGATAAATAGATAGATAAATACATGCATACATACATACATACGTAGGAGTGGGGATGTCTATGCAAATTACACAGATACAAGAATAAGGAATAAGATGGTTGTGGTTTTTCTTAGAACCTTGAATATGGCCTTTGCAGCCAGCTCGAATATTCCTTGCGACCTTCACCAAAGTCAATAACATTCACACTACAAGTCCTGCAGTCGATGTGATCGAAAATAAATAAGTTAATTAATTAAAAGAAAGCAAACAAATGAGAAATAAAGAAAAAAAAAACCATTCCCGAAGGTGGGTTCGACAGCGAAGCCACTGTCTGACGCCAATTACTGCAAAACAATGAAGTCGCCCATGTGCGCATTTGCGCGTGTGCGTGTGCGTGTGAGAGTGTATGTGTGCTCCCATACACACGCACACATATATATACGTGCGTTATATCCATCCATACAGAAGTGCACATATATATATATATATATATATATATATATATATATATATATATATATATGTATATATATACATACATACATACATACATATATAATATATATATATATAGATAGATAGATAGATAGAGATATGTATATGTATATAAATACACATGTACATACACACACAAATGTATAGGTATCTACACATATATACACATCTATATACATACATATATGCATACATACATACATACACATATATATATATATATATATATATATATATATAGAGAGAGAGAGAGAGAGAGAGAGAGAGATAGATAGATAGATAGATACATTGATAGATAGATAGATAGATAGATAGATAGATAGATAGATAGATAGATAGATAGATAGATAGATAGATAGATAGATAGTTACACACATTTATTTTATGTTTGTATCAATCAATGAACAATTAATACGAGACACAAGATGATTAACTCATTTATTTCGAAGAAATAAACAAAAGAAGTTATACTTAATTTAGCTTTATTAATCCTTTTCACTTTTTCTTTTGAAACAAAAAAAAGCTATTTAAATGTAAAACTAATAATATAAATGTAACTAACGTAAAACAGATAGCGTAGATATGTGCGCGTGCGCGCGTGTTTTAAATTCTATCACACGCATTGTAAATATTTCCTTTGTAAATCAATTCCAATGCACATTCACATATATCTTTAATAGTGAATGCATACGCATATGTATATATATATATATATATATATATGAGAGAGAGAGAGAGAGAGGGAGAGAGGGAGAGAGAGAGAGAGAGAGACGGAGAGAGAGAGATATGAGGGCGTATGTGTGTGTATATCTATATTTATGTATATATACACACATATATATATATATGTATGTATGTATATATATATATATATATGTATGTATGTATGTATGTATGTATGTATGTATGTATATATGGATGTATATGTACAGAACATAATTATATAACATAAATGCATATTTATAGGTGTGCCTTATATGTGAATGCTGTGAGTGAGGTGTATAATAATATGAGGGCATGTGTGTATGTGTACATATATATAATATAATATATATTATATAATATATAATATATAATACAGATGTATGTGTGTAAATATGTATATGTAAATATATATATATATATATATTTGTGTGTGTGTGTGTGTGTGTGTGTGTGTGTATGCACGTATAAGTATGCATGTATACGTATCTACATTCATATACTCTGTATATATATATGAACTGTTCTTTCGTACATTGGTACCCCCGTTATTGACTTTCTTATTGTAAAGAAGTTATTGATCCAAGTTTCATTGTGAATACAATGTATGTATGCATGTATGTATGTATGTACGTACGTACGTACGTATGTATGTATGTATGTATGTATGTATGTATGTATGTATGTATGTATGTACGTATATATGTATGTATGTATGTATGCATGTATGTATGTATGTATGTATGTATGTATGTATGTATGTATGTATGTATGTATGTATGTATGTATGTATGTATGTACGTAAGACAAAAAGTAAATAGCAACACGACTTCTGTACACAACTACCATATTTATTATGAAATCAGTGGCGAAGAAACTTTGCGAAAAATTAATCAATATATATATTTTGAAAGATTTCATTGAAAATGGCAGCTAGTTTAATTTTCGATTGAATGCTTACATACATAAGTGGAAAAGAGAAAATATAAATAAAAACCAAGGCAAAAATTGATTAAGTGACTAAATTAGGGTTTAATTTTCAACTATTTTTCTTTTATTTTTAATGTATTTATAGCAAATTCGAGTCAGTCTCAAGTAAATCTATTTATAGATTTTGAACGGGTTGCGTAAATTTACTTCGTTTTATTAATTTTGTTTTGTTTGTTTACTGTTTGGTTTTTCGATTTTATCTTAATTTGATCTGTAAAGCATATTTTTTTTATCTTTATCTTTTTTTTAAACAAATATTTATGCTTCTTTATTTTTGCCGTTATTTTCAACACGGTGGAAGTTTTTCTTCCAAATTTTCAAACCCGTAGCAGATGCTCACCTTGAGTTAAATTTTCTCATGTATGGATAGAATTCAGGCGATTAACACTCTTGCTTATTTAACCCCATAACAACGCTGATTAAGCAGACCTATGACTAAAGGTATTTCATCTGTTACTGTACCTTCGATTCTTGTAAGAATTTGGTTCCTATTTTCAGACAGGGTGATGCGTCCTGTCCTCCATTTAAACGCTTCATTTTCACATTGCTCCAGTTTACTTACGTGGGAGTACTAATAATTTCCTCGACATGAGTAAAAGAATATACGGGAGAACAAATCAATTATTATTTTAATCAACATATTTCCCTCTCAAATTCATACACTTATTGCAGCGGTCCTTCAGAACTCCCTGTAAAAGAACTCGGAAGATTGAGCCTCCAATCAGGCCTTTTGAGATACCATTAACTCTTTGAGCCCGTAACACCGGTTTACCGGTGGATGGCTTAATTTTCTCTATACCGTAGCACCGCTCTACAGGTGGAGTGCATCAAGAAGCCAGTTATATGGTCAAATGAGGTTCAGGAGATCAAGGCTGAAAGGGTTAAAGCCAAGAGTTTTTCAGCTCCTTCTTGTAGCTATAAAGGAGTTCCCGCAAGAGCTGGATGGTTAACCCTACCACAGGCCGCAGTCCTGCTCAAAGTGGCCTCATCAGACCAAACTCCTAAGTACATTATATAATGTATCATTTGTTTATTTCAGCCCCCTGAGCGTAATTTCAGAAAAATTTATCAACGTTTCAAGAGTTGCTCGTTCAGATTATGACATTTATGATCCAAGAGTTGTTGTTGCGTGGACGTTGTTGTATCTGCAAGTTAGTAATGACACTTTGTTTAATACTTTTTCTTCTTTAGATTGTTATCATTCAATTGTGATATCTTGGCGATATTGTAGTGAAACGAATGGGCTTCCATTATTGTCCGTTATATGGCCTAAATACAATATCGCTAGAAACAATTGTGGATTCTGTTGTTGCTTTGTCTCAGGCCATCTCAGATGCAGCAGGCCTATGATAAAGAAGTGTTAAAGATAAAGAAGATGATAAAGAAGATGCAGAAGGCTTATGATAATTTGATCTGTGTAGCATATTTTTTTATCTTTATCTTTTCTTTTTAAACAAATATTTATGTTTCTTTATTTTTGCCGTTATTTTCAACACGGTGGAAGTTTTTCTTGTCAATTTTCAACCAGTAGCAGATGCTCACCTTGAGTTAAAATTTCTTATGTATGTATAAAGTTGTTGCTGTGTGGACGTTGTTGTGTTTGGTAATTAGTTGTTGTATCTGCAAGTTAGTAATGGCACTTTGTTTAATAGTTGTTCTTCTTTAGATTGTTATCATTTAATTGTGATATCTTGGCGATATTGTATTGAAACGAAAATGTTTGCATTATTGTCCGTTATATGGCCGAAATACAATATCGCTAGAAAGGCCTATGATAAAGAAGTGTTCCAGGACCATGCATCCTGTAATTTTTATGGGTAGTGCATATTTCAGACTAAAATAATCGAACTTGTTCCTCTCTTTGAATACCAGAAATCATTAACTTTGAAAGATTTGGTTTTTCTTTCCAGCAGGCTAAGTGACCAGTTTGTGGAGGCGCGTGGATTAATGTTTAGCGTGTCAGCATCATGATCGTAAGATTGTGGTTTCGATTCCTGGACTGGGCGACGCGTTGTGTTCTTGAGCAAAACACTTCATTTCACGTTGCTGCAGTTCACTCAGCTGGCAAAAATGAGTAACGCTGCGATGGACTGGAGTCCCGTCCAGCTGGCGAATACGTACACCATAGAAAGCGGGAAACCGGGAAACCGGGCCCTAGATCCTAGCTAGGCTTTAAAAGTGTGCGTTTATTTATTATTTTTTTAAGTGACCAGTTAGCAGGTTTTATATTAGCTTGTTTATCGTGATGCTGCTGGTGGTTTTGTGATGTTCACCATAGCGATGATTGTAGTTCCTTGTGTATTGATCAGCATACTTACATAGTATCATCCACTTCAATACATGCGTCTTATTATCCTCATACAGTGCAAGTTTATGCTCTCATGCTTTTGTGACATTGTCACATGAAATACAATGCAGCATTCTGATAATGTGGTACACTGAAACGTTTTAGAATGTAATGTGTTTTGACTAGACTTAATATATTATTTATTTTATATTTTGTATAGACACCACCAACGTTTATGTCACATATCATTATTTCATTTTCAGTATTGAGTTTTCTGAAATAAGTTACTTACCTAATATTTTCTTTGACAATATCAATTTATTTTGAGAAGATACCGGGTCACTTGTCGCTGAAGAACGTGCAACCAATTGAAATGACTCCTTGGTTTACAGTCGTTTATTTTATCAATTCAAGCGAGACAAAAAGCAAAATTTCACCACAGTAATATTTCAGTGATGAACGTAGACGGTAGAATATTAATATTACCCAAATGTCCATACTTCAAAATATGACCCAGACTTTCACAATGACAGTGAGGATGGTTCATACCCCAGCTCCTGTGGATCTTTGAACGTGTACTTGAGCAAAATATTTAATTCTCCCGTGTGAGATATTCAAGATTCATGTTTCATCTTATATCTATTACACGCAATAACAGTAACAAATGTAACTATAGTAGTTCTTAGGGTTAGGGTTAGTGAGGATTAAGTTATTTAAAATGGTTGATTATTAGCAACACTGTCCAGTTGCCGAAGGTTTGTCTTTGGATATGTAAGTCTCACATATTCTTTTCTACTCAAGGCACAAGGCCCGAAATTTGGTGGGAGGGTGCCAGTCGATTAGAGTGACCCCAGTATGCAACTATTTCTTAATTTATTGACCCCGAAAGGATGAAAGGAGAAAAGTCGACCTCGGTAGAATTTGAACTTAAAAAGTAAAAACATGAAATACCGCTAAGCATTTCGCCCGGTGTACTAACGTTTCTTATTTATTTACTGCCCACAAGGGGTTACACACAGAGGGGACAAATAAGGACAGACAAACGGATTAAGTCGCTTATATCGACCTCAGTGCGTAACTGGTACTTAATTTATCGACTCCGAAAGGATGAAAGGCAAAGTCGACCTCGGCGGAATTTGAACTCAGAACGTAATGGCAGACGAAACACCGCTAAGCTTTTCGCCCGGCGTGCTAACATTTCTGCCAGATCGCCGCATTTTAAATAATCCTTTCTACTCTAGGTACAAGGCCCAAAATTTTACGGGAAGGGGGCCAGTCGATTAGATCGAATCCAGTCCGAAACTGATACTTAATTTATCAATCCCGAAGGGTTGAAAGGCAATGTCGACCTCGACAGAATTTGAACTCAGAACGTAAAGACAGACGAAATACCGCTAAGCATTTCGCCCGGCGTGCTAACGTTTCTGCCAGCTCGCCGCCTTATAAGTGTCACATATCGTGTTAATTTCCTCTAAATAATTCTTCAACCGGATGTCGGCCTCGAAGAGTGAAAACACAGGTTTTCTTCTGGAATATAAATTTGACACTCCAAGTTTGAAGCGTAATAAATATTAACCAACTTTACACGCAAAGACCACCTAAGTAGTCACTTCAGTCGTATCAAAATAGCAACCGATCTTCCTCAGATCATATTGCACTGTCTTAAAAGCACAGAGATCAGACAGTATAGATCAGGGTTGAAAATGTTAGGTTTTATTCAGGGTGTGCATAATTGTAAAACTTATAATCCCAGAACTACTTGATGTGGGCTTTTTGTTTGTTTGTTCCTTCTCCAGCCATGCCTGGCTCATAAGGGCCGGTTTCACGGTTTCTTGGCGTATAGGTTCCCCACCTGGACGGGACGCCGGTCCGTCGCAAGTGAGCTACAAGATACAGGAGGAAAGAGTGAGAGAAAGTTGTGGCGAAAGAGTCAGCAGAAGTTCGCCATTACCTTCTGCCGGAGTAGGCGTGGAACTTTAGGTGTTTTCGCTCATAAACACACACATCGCCCGGTCTGAGATACGAACCCGCGTTCCCTCGGCCGCGAGTCCGCTGCTCTAACCACTAGGCCATGTGCTTCCACACTTGATCTGCGCTTGCATGAGACTAACCAGCATTAACAACAAATTCAGTTTAATTTATCGCTTATCTTTTCCTTGTTTCTGTTATTGGACTAAGGTCATGCTGGGGCACCCCGTTAAAGACTTTTTAGTCGAATCAGTCGACCCTGGTTCTTTTTGGGTTTTTTTTAAAGCCTGTAACTTATTCTCGCGGGTCTTTTTGCTGAATCGCTAGGTTACGGGTACGTTAACAAAGACTATTAACGGTTGTCAAGAGGTGGTGAAACACGCATACACACGCGCACACACACATGCACACGCACACGTACACACACGCATATATACACACGCACACTCACAAACACAAGCATACACATACATACTCACACACACACGCAAACACATACACACACGCACATACACATATGTATGTATGTATGTATGTATGTATGTATGCATGTATGTATGTATGTATGTATAAATGATGGGCTTCTTTCAGTTACCGTCAACCAAATCCACTCAGACAGCTTTGGTCGGCCCGAAGCTATAGGAGAAGACACTCGCCCAAGGTGCGACGCCCTGAGATTGAAACTGCAAACATGTTATTGCGAAGAAGACTTAGCAGACAGCCACGTTACGTGTTCAAACGTGAATATTTAAATACGACATGCCTTCCGAAAAATAACCAAACCGAACTTGTGATTTTCCAGCTCGAATCATGACGTTCAAATTTCGGTGAAGTCGAACGTTCGAATACTCATATCAGAGATCAATAAAACCGTGTATCTGTTCAAAGATCAATAATATTGATTTAATTGTCAGTGACATAGCCTACCAGTTCAAAGATCAGTAAAATCGGTCAAAGCGAGATCCTAAGAAGTCTGCATAGAAAAATATTCAATATTTCGCTGAATAAATTTGACAATCAATTATCGTTTCAGTTTTCGGTATTGGATATATTGAGACGTTTCTGAACGTTTCTTCGCGTTTTAAATATTTATAAATGTTTTATTTGCTGTATACAAGAAAAAGTGTTAAAATTTAATCTGCTAATATTAATAGGCGCAGGAGTAGCTGTGTGGTAAGTAGCTTGCTAACCAACCACATAGTTCCGGGTTCAGTCCCACTGCGTGGCATCTTGGGCAAGTGTTTTCTGCTATAGCCCCGGGCCGACCAATGCCTTCTGAGTGGATTTGGTATACGGAAACTGAAAGAAGCCTGTCGTATATATGTATATATATAAGTGTGTGTGTATATGCTTGTGTGTCTGTGTTTGTGTGTGTGTGTGTGTTTGTCCCCCTAGCATTGCTTGACAACCGATGCTGGTGTGTTTACGTCCCCGTAAATTAGCGGTTCGGCAAAAGAGACCGATAGAATAAGTACTGGGCTTACAAAGAATAAGTCCCGGGGTCGATTTGCTCGACTAAAGGCGGTGCTCCAGCATGGCCGCAGTCAAATGACTGAAACAAATAAAAGAGTAAGGAGTAAAAGAGTAAAAGAGAGTAAAGTCAGTTCTTGAAATACTACTCTTTATCTTAATGGCATTCGTTGGTAAACGATTCCAATTGAAGAACATTGGATACCATTCGATATGCTATATTGCGTTTTGAATAATTTATGCAACCGGTTCCCTGGTGGCAGATGGATTCCAAAACATAGGCAGATTGTAATTACGTTACAGATGGCTACATATATACTATTTCGTTGAATAAAGGCGGCGAGCTGGCAGAAACGTTAGCACGCCGGGCGAAATGCGTAGCCGTATTTCGTCTGCCGATACGTTCTGGGTTCAAATTCCGCCGAGGTCGACTTTGCCTTTCATCCTTCTGGGGTCGATAAAATAAGTACCAGTTACGCACTGGGGTCGATATAATCGACTTAGCCGTTTGTCTGTCCTTGATTGTCCTCTCTATGTTTAGCCCCTTGTGGGTAATAAAGAAACATATATTATTTCGTTGAAAAAAGCAAAGATTTGGACCAGAGTAATAAATTCCATTTTCTAAAGGAATTCAATATTTTTCACTGTCTCTTAGTCGATAATCTGGCAGAATCGTTAGCGTGACGGGTAAAACGCTTATCGGTATTTCGTCAGGCTTTAGGTTCTGCGTTCAAATTTCGCCTTTTGCTTTTCATCATTTTGGGGTCAACAAAATAAATACAAGCTGAGTACCGGTATCAATATAACCCGCTTTCCCCCAAATTACAGAACTTGTGCTATAATTTGAATCCAGTATTTGTCAATATCTTAATATGATTACTTGGCTGCTTTTTTTACTCGAGAATGTAAAATAATAATTCTTCCCATTCTTGAGATTTATACTATACAAAATTTCTACAATATTTCGTTTTTGAATTTGATTTAGAAGATTCTTGATATAATGACATATGCTGAAACATGCTGTGTTGTATATCGGGAGGGTCATTATGTGAACTGTAAATACACGCACTGTTTCTATTTTACTTCTTTATTATTCATTTGCCAATCGGTTATCTATTTAACCCACTAAGTAATCGATTGCTTGGTTTGGTTAATCGTTCAGTTAATCTGTCAATTAATCAGCTATCTTTCTCAAAGTCCCTTCGTCACCATTCGCAATTCTATCAATGGCATGCCTTCTCTACTCCCTGTCTGCCCCGACGACGGTAGAACTTCGACAAATATAAACGATCGATTAACCGGACGATTAATCAAACGATTGACTAGTTGACTAGCTGAATAGTTAATCAATTGACAAATAACTCATAAAGAAGTGACAAAGAACCAGAGCTTGTATTCAATAATGGTACAATGACCCTCCCGAGATAAAACCGGAATTTCTGCAAGAAAAGAGGAGTTAAGCTGTAAATGTATATCAGTTAATTCTAGGAATTATAATTGAAATAAATAACGATATTTTAACGAACCAAAGAAGTCACCTTCGAATCCTACTATCCACTTGCCTGCACCAGCTGAGTAATCCTACTCAAATCTTACTTTATTTTGTTTGCAAAAAACACGGGATAATATGATTTTGGTTGCAGTGTGTCAAGGAGATAGATAAGAAAATTAACGCCAGGAAAATCGCTATTTATAGGTTTCTTTGAGTGGACTGATTTAAAATTAGACAAGAACAACATTTCTAATTGACAAAGCTTCGAAAAAAAAAAAAAAACAGCAATTGCCCTAAGGTCTCAGCTGGTTCTCTTTCCTTTATACATTTATACATTATTATAGTATACAGAGAAAGAGTACCAGAGACATACACAAACACATACGGACACATATATTACGCACACACATATTTTCTATATTCTATAAATTGTCCTACTTTTTATATTTTTCATTAAAATACACACACGCATATGTGTGTAAATACATATGTATGTATGTATGTATGTAGTATGTATGTAGTATGTATGTATGTATGTATGTATATATATATATATATATATATATATATATATATATATATATATATATATATATATATGCGTACATGTAAACATTCATGATTTTATATGTATACATGTATCTATACAAGTAAGCATATGTGTGTATAACTATATGTGCTAAAACATATGCATATATGGCAAGCTGGCAAGAAGGCAAGCTGGCAGAATCGTTCACATGTCGGGCAAAATGTTCTGCGGCATTCAGTCCGTCTTTAAGCTCTGAGTTCAAATGTCACAGAGGTTGGCTTTACCTTCCATCCTTTCGAGATCGATAAAATAATTAATGAGATCGATGTCATCGACTTATCTCCGGACTTACAGATCTTGTGCAAAAAACTGAAACTAATGTATACATATATATGTATATGAAATTAATTAAGGGTAGAAATTGATATTAGTCAATTAAAACCAGTGATCTAGCATATTAAAAAGAATCCGAAGATTAAAATATTTATATATACCAATTAAGGACTGGACACGAAAAGTGGACAGTCAACATGCTAGATATAGACGTCAAATCGACATTCTCCACAAAGAGTATGTTCTCAAATAAAACTCAGCACAAAACAGTTTTGTGCTGAGTTTTATTTGAGAACATACTCTTTGTGGAGAATGGCGATTTGACGTCTATATCTAGCATGTTGACTGTCCACTTTTCGTGTCCAGTCCTTAATTGGTATATATAAATATTTTAATCTGGTAAATATTGATTTTTGGGTTGTGTTTTGGCACTTCGTCTCTATCAATCCACCGTGCAGAACGCTTCATATTGTTGAAAAGAATCCATTTTTCATCACACGTAAAGTAATGGAAAAATGGTTCTCTTTTATGCCGTGACAGCAAAGAAACGTAAGTTTCAAGACGACGTGTCATTTGATGCTCGTTCATTCGTTTGGTACTCATTTGTCCAGCTTCTGTACCTTGCCGATTTGTTTCAGATGGTTCAATATAGTTGACATCGAAACATCAAACCTTGCTGCTATCTCACGCGTAGTTTGAGATCCCACAACAGTTTCCAGCTCATCTTTATCCACCTTGGTCTCAGGTCTACCATGGGGTTGATGTTTCAAGAGTAAAGTCACCAGACCGGAAGTTCTCAAACCATCAACCTACAGTGCGTTCATTCGCTACATCTTTGCTAAACACAACAATGATGTTTCGAACTGTCTGGGATGCACAGGTTCCACAACGGAACTCACACTCATAAACTACACGATTTCAATCTATCCATGGGTTCACAAAAATCGATTTACAAGAAGAAACTCCCAATATAATGAGACACAATGAATTGCATTTCGAAAAGTGATAATGTAACTCTTCAACGTTGTAAAACAAAGAATTGTCAGGATAAGACTGTGCATATGAAAATCGAGCATTTCGACCTGATACATACATATTGCCATATTTATATATATATTTTACATGACTATCTATCTATCTACTATCTATCTATCTATCTATCTATCTATCTATCTATCTATCTATCTATCTATCTATCTATCTATCTATCTATCTATCTCTAAATATCTCTCTCTCTATATATTATATATACATATACATATATATATATAATATAATATAATATATTATATATATATATATATATATATTATATATATATATATATTATATATATATATATATATATATATATATATATATATATATATATATATATATATATGTCCGTATGTTTGTGTGGTGTATGTATAAATTAAATATAAGGAAAAAGATCTTTATAAGAATTTATCAAGTAGCGTGAAAAACTAGTTACGGGAAAACTTTACACAAAATATATAATTAATTTATTCCCTTTTAAATACATTTATTATATTAAGTGTCCTACTGCACATAAATGCGTCGCGCTTTAAGGGACTCTTAAAGTCAAAATTGTCGACTGTGAGGGACTGCAACATGCCTGCACTGACGATTAGAAAGTGGATTATGTACACTAACTATGAAATCATATGATATGCGGCTTGTAGAGACGACTTCCAAGTTGCATTCCCTCACTGTCAGTACACTGTATATTTATTAAGGTAGATTTGACTTTAGGAGTCCCTTATAGCGTAAGGCATTTACGTGTAGTAATGTCCTTAATATATATATATATATATATATATATATGCTCATCAAAAAGATAAGTCATGCTCATACTTTTCTTTAATATTGTTAAATCTTATCAATTATTTATAAAGTATAGTGTAATTATAACGTCTTCATCCACGTTGTAAATTTATCTTATAATTTTGAGACCTGAAGAGTGGCTATGTATCGTTGGATCAAAGAACTACTAATTTTTGATCCCCGATTTTGATATTGTAGATTCGTATACATAGTCACAAAACGCGCGTTGTCGTTTTTTAATGTGTATTTTTCATGTATATTATGTAGTATATAAATTTTTTAGCACGATATTAATAATAAAGTCGTTTTAATGTGTAGAAATTTTTAGTACAACGTTAATAATAATATATTTAAATTTATGTAATATCTTTCAGTATTACTTGAATTACTTTATGGAGGTTTTATTTCTTAATTATATATACATATTATATATATATATATACATAACTTTAGATTCAGATGAATATAGTACTTAAGTTGAGGCACCACAATTTAGTATGGTACTATTCATACAATTTAAAATAAAATAAGGTGATTATAATCAAAATAAGCAACAAGGATACCCAGGTAAGGCAGTACGATCGTTTCATGCGACTCCATTTATATATATATATATATTATATATATATATATATATATATATATATATATATATATATATCTATATGTATATACTCTTTTACTCTTTTACTCTTTTATTGTTTCAGTCATTTGACTGCGGCCATGCTGGAGCACCGCCTTTAGTCGAGCAAATCGACCCCGGGACTTATTCTTTGTAAGCCTAGTACTTATTCTATCGGTCTCTTTTGCCGAACATCTAAATTACGGGGACGTAAACACACCAGCATCGGTTGTCAAGCAATGCTAGGGGGAGAAACACAGACACACAAACACACACACACACACATATATATATATACATACATATATACGACAGGCTTCTTTCAGTTTCCGCCTACCAAATCCACTCACAAGGCTTTGGTTGGCCCAAGGCTATAGTAGAAGACACTTGCCCAAGATGCTACGCAGTGGGACTGAACCCGGAACCATGTGGTTGGTAAGCAAGCTACTTACCACACAGCCACTCCTGCGCCTATATATATATATATATATATATATATATATGTATGTATGTATGCATGTATGTATGTATGTATGTATGTATGTATAGTGGGCGTCGTAAGTGTTTGTAAACTTTCGAGAGAACGTTTATCAGTTCACTTTTGGAATTGGTTTATGAAATATATGCAGCGCTATACATGATAGCATCTAAATATTGGTTCGAAAAGCCTTTAGGTAGAAAATGTCGAAGGCTGACGTAGGTGTCGAAACCACATAAGTCAGTGAGTATGTGTGTGTAGGTGTGTCCGTGTGGAGAATGTTTTGTCCGTGGACGTAGATCGTGACGCGTAGGAAAACCAATGGAAGAAGAGAAAACTTCTCATTCCTGAATTTCTCTTAATTGGAAAGCCCTAAAACAAAGGTTCCCTCGTGTAACAAGTGGTGTTGAAATAGTTTGTGGTTTTCTTACTGTTGCATGTCACGGGATATTTACAGGCTTATGCGAACATCATATACAATAATGTACACTTGTCTCTCAGGAAACATCTGTTATCTGTCCAGAGGAAGCCATTATATCATACATATATATGTGTGTATATGTGGTCATATTTGTGTGCATATTATATATATACATACATATATAATATATATATTGTATGTATTTATACATTTATTATATATACATATACACACATACAAATATATATATATATATATATATATATGCAGTACACACTAACACACATACTTATATTCACACAAACACATAGCAGGAAAGGTAGGCTTACACGTTTTTCCTTTACTTTCAGTTATTAGATTTTCTCTCACAAGGAGGAAGATGCATGCATGTGCGTGTGTGTGTATCTGTGTGTGTGTTCATGTGTGTGTGGGGGATTCTATTAATATATTAGGTTGCAACATTGAAATTTAGGATTCAAACGCACGTGCGAAACGAGAAATCTGCACAAAAATTCTTATTCAAAAAGTCTAAAAATTTAATTTTTTGCATTATTTTGTTGCAGCTGATATGATAACCTGACAGCATCATATCAAAAATTCCTGTCAATAAAATCTGTGAAATTGAATAAAGATGAGCGTTTTAAATACACCACTATCGCTGCTGGTGTTATATTCTATCAAAATATTATGGCTGCAACTCACAATAATGCTGACGAGATCAATAAGAAGATAATAAAAGCATTCCAATGCCATTCGTTGATTGTGTAGTTGGAAGATGTTTGACGATGTTTCATAGCGTTTTTGTCGTAGTATCACAATATTCTTTTCATTATAGTGCTAAAAGTACCAACTTACGCCATCAGTTTTCTTCAGTATTTGTATAGTATTTTCTAAACGATACTGATGTCCGAAAAGTATTCCTGTTTCTAAAAAATTAACTGATGATGAAGAACAGTTAGCGATCTAAGCAATATTTCTTTATGAGTAATCCGAAGTATTTATCTAAGAGATAGCGACAGATCCTGATTCATATATAGGCCAATATGCACCATGGCCTAGCGATCTGTTTAACTATTGCTTGGAGTTAAAAATCGGAAATTAGAATTGCAGCAATCAAATAGATTATTTGAAATTTTATACTTGTTAAAATATTTCTCATCTAACAGAAATTTTAATAATTATCGAGCGCCTTTTGATTTATTGGAACCTTTTAGCGCTAAAATTCCTGAAATTTGAGTTCCTCTCAATCTGAAGAGGCCTTTTAACTTTTGGTGCTTCTTCAAGCTGTTAAGTGGCCCTTAATTTAATGAGTCGTTCTTAATTATCCTATAATGGTTTGCATTTGTCCTTAACAAGTCTCTTTTACAAATTACTTTGAGAATGTTTTCTTGTGATATAAGTTGAAGGCAGTCAAGAGCAATCCATTATAAAAATTAACAAAGCAAATGCTTGTTTGAAACTATCAAAGTGCTGGCGGTCTTTAAATTTATGGAAACTTTAAAACAATTTCAGGAAAATACAAAATTGGTA
Source organism: Octopus sinensis (assembly GCF_006345805.1). Taxonomy (NCBI): domain Eukaryota; kingdom Metazoa; phylum Mollusca; class Cephalopoda; order Octopoda; family Octopodidae; genus Octopus; species Octopus sinensis. Next base: position 10,609,136 of record NC_043002.1, read on the forward strand.
TCAACACACACACTTACATATATATATATATATATCAGTAAAGCTGGACTCAAGAGTCATCTTCGTAGTCATAGAGCGAGACGGATGAGTGACAACCTGGCCACTGGTGGTGGTGTAACACACCATACTAATCATATCTGTCGGGCGTGTGGAAGAGAGTGTAATTCGGCAGGAGGACTTAAACGACATGCAAAGGTACATGAAGCACAGTTACAACTACAGCCGGCTATTACCGGTAAAGGTTTTAGTTGCTAATTCTGTACAAGACATTGTAGATCTTTAGCTGGGCTAAAAAGTCACATTCGATTACAGCACCAGTAACAGTTCAGCTTCGTGCAATGGCCATACTCGATAACGAGGGGGCAGCCAAATAATAATAATAATAATAATAATAATAATAATAATAATATAATAATAATAATAATAATAATAATAATAATAATAATAATAATGATAATAATAATAATATATATATATATATGTACTGCATTTCCATTATATACAATGTTGTATTTGTTTAACTATGCACATTCCTCTTGTTCATATATAAACAGTTCAGGATTACATATGCAAAGTCGTAAAGGTCTCAAAATCTATAGGCGCAGAGACTCCACTAGTTCTGA
>NC_043002.1:10614758-10620517 GCF_006345805.1 Octopus sinensis
CTCTAAGTTGCCTTTTAACACCGGTGACTTGAGAGTTATATACTCCACCACTTCATTGCAACCACCGCTAAATAGACAGAGCATATGCATCAGTATATGTATTTAATGATAATGTGAGTGTCTGTGTGTGTGCTTGTGTAAATGTGTGTTTTATGAAACGATGATATCCTTCCTTTACAGTCCCTTAAAATACGTGGTTCAGATATAATCGGGCGTGATCAATATGGCTTTAGACAGGAAAGTGTATCTATCTATCTATCTATCTATCTATCTATCTATCTATCTATCTATCTATCTATCTATCTATCTATCTATCTATCTATCTATCTATCTATCTAAATACATATATATATAGCAGGTTGAAAAGTAACACACAGGTTGATATATATGGAAAAAAAGTCAAGATAGAAAATACAAAAAATAATTTTATAAAAAACATTTTCTTGAGACACAGAAACAGGCAGAAACAAGGAAAATGCCACTCGTATTTGAACACTATGATAATGTTTTTTTAAAAAACTTCTATTTTATTTTTTCCAAAATTTAATTGTGTATTCCATAACTTACAGTTGAAAAACTCTCAATGATTGAAACCGGTACTGAAATGTTTTTTATAAAATTATTTTAGCATTTTCTATCTTGACTTTTTTCCATATATATCAACCTGTGTGTTCCTTTTCAACCAGCTACATATATATATATATATATATATATATATATATATATATATTATAATATATATATATATATATATATATATATATATATATATATATATATATATATATATATATGCCGTGTGTGTGTGTATAAGTGGTGTTTGCTTAACGGCATTTCATACAGCTTTACAATTTGAGTTCAAATTGCGGCGCAGTCAAATTCGGTTTTTATATTTTCGTTATCGACAAATAAAATACACAAGGACTGGTGTCGATGTAATCGAATAACACCTTCCTTTTGAAACCTATGGTCTCGTCCAAAATTCTAAGCCATCATGACAGAGTGCAGTTTGAAAGAGATATTGCTTTTTTTTTCTAGGAAGTCGAATAACTGCATATACGCCCCTTCTCTTTTACTCTTTTACTTGTTTCAGTCATTTGATTGCAGCCATGCTGGAGCACCACCTTTCAGCGACCAAATCGACCCTGGGACTTATTCTTTGTAAGCCTATTAATTACTCTATCAGTGTCTTTTGCCGAACCGTTAACTTACGGGTACGTAAACACACCAGCATCGGTTGTCAAGCGATGTTGGGGGGACAAACAAAGACACACAAACACACACACATATATGTACATATACATATATACGACGGGATTCTTTCAGTTTCCGATTACCAAATCCACTCACAAGGCTTTGGTCAGCCCTAGGCTATAGTAGAAGACACTTGCCCAAGGTGCCACGTAGTGGGACTGAACCCGGAACCATGTAGTTGGTAAGCAAGCTACTTACCACACAGCCACTCCTGAGCCCTTCGTTGATTTATTTTGGTAATTAGCTCTAGATACCTGTTTTCTGTGTAAAGGAATATAGGTATATGTTATATTGGTTTCAAATTTAGGCACAAAGCCAGCAATTTCGGGAAGTGGGCCGATGGATTATATCGATCCGAATACTCAACTGGTACTTGTTTAATCGAACTCAAAATGATGAAAGGCAAAGTAAACCACGGTGGGAATTTGGATTTAGAATTTACTGATGATGAAGGACAGTTAGCGATCTAAGCAATATTTCTTTATGAGTATTCCGAAGTATTTATCTAAGAGATAGCGACAGATCCGGATTTCTATATGGGCCAATATGGACCATGGCCTAGCAATCTGTTTAACTATTGCTTGGAGTTAAAAATTGGAAATTAGAATTGTAGCAATCAAATAGATTATTTGTAATTTTATTCTTGTAAAAATATTTACATCTAATAGAAATTTTAATAATTATCGAGCGCCTTTTTGATTTATAGGAGCCTTTTAGCTCTAAAATTCCTGAAATTTGAGTTCCTCTAAATCTGAAAAGGTCTTTTCAGTTTTGGTGCTTCTTCATGCTGTTAAGTGACTCTTGTATAGAAACGGGCAAAATGCCGCTAAGCTTTATACCCGGCGTGTTAACGATTCTACCAGCACGTTGCCTTATAAATATACATTACATTAACGCGGTTAATGTTCGATTTGGTTCCTCTACTGATGATCGCGAGAAAGCAAATATACATCTTGATGCAATTGGAAACATGTTCATTATTAAAATTGGAAACGATATATGAAATCACTACAGCAAATATGTTTACTACGATATTAACACTAAGATAGTAATGATGGACACAAATGATTTATATCTCTACAAATTTCTTCGTAAACATTACATGCGTGTGTGTGTGCGTGTGTATGTATCTGTGTGTATGTGTGTGCATAACGACATTTCATATAAAATGTTATTAGAATCCTGTGAAAATTTGCCAAGAAAATTATCGATAAAAAGTAGGAACACTATAATTAAAAGGTATAAGATTTTTTCCATTTTTTTTTAATTACAATTTTCTGATCTCCTATATCTCCCCATAATAAATATTTCTTTTGATTCCAATTTTAAACTGACATTTCTCATGTGTGTGTGTGTGTTCGTGTATGTGTCCGTGTGTGTTTGTCTGTGTGTATATGTATACATATATACATACATACATATATATATACATATATATATATGTATATATATATATATATATATTATATATAATGCATGTATATATATATTATATATGTATATATATATATATATATATAATTATATATATATATATATATATATATATATATATATATATATATATATATATATATATATATATCAATCTAGCTTTTAGTTTGGCTTTCTACAAGAGCGAATATAATTGATTTTGCGACCAGGCACAAGTCCAATTGTTTCACAACCAAAACATAATTGATTGCGCCAGTCGTGGCGTACTTTCTTGTGAGAACTTCTTTAAAAACGTAAAAGTAGTAGTAGTAGTAGTAGTAGTATTAGTAGTAGTAGTAGTTGTTGTTGTTGTTTTTGTTGTTTTTATTGCTTTGTACTAAGCCATCCCGAAGGAAATAATTCTATGATCAAATGTTTTCCAGACGCGAACATCCTCTCTTGTTCCCTAATTTAATATATGCAAGAGTACATTATCCAATGCACTCTACCATGTTGTTGTTGTTGTCGTTGTCCCTGGCTTTGCCGGTAATGGAAGTGGTGTTGTTTATCCCCAAGTAGACCTTGGATAACTCTATGATCAAAAGAGTTGTAACCGTAATTAGTTCCCGTTTTATAAGACATTTTCTATGTAAAACTTTACCGAATCACAACTTGTTGAGTATCTTGTTGCTATTCATTGTGTCCGTTTAACCCCAGCTAAGCTATGGAAACACGTAAAATCAAAAGAAGTTCTAACACACGAGTACACGGGACTTTATTTTCGCGCTCTGCATACACTGGGCTACATTTACATACCAGCAGTGAATTCTTCGGCTTTTAAGAAAGCAGGTTGTGATTTAACGGAGATAAATTTGTTATTTCAAGCAGCGCAAGTGACCAGTAAAACTGCGTTGTTGCCCACCAAGCATGGGTACGTGGTTAAGAAGTTCGCTTTGCAACCATGTTATGTATATTTTCGATCTCACCACGTGGTGGTGCCTTGGGAGGGTGTCCAGTTGTTGCCTCGATTTGGTCACCAGCTTGTGAGTGAAATTTGGTAAGATACTTGTGTGTTTGCTTAAACGGCATTTCATACAGCTTTATACTTTGTGTTCAAATTTCGCCGCAGTCAAATTAGGTTTTTATATTTTCGTTATCGACAAAATAAAATACGCAACAAGGACTGGAGTCGGTGCAATCGAATTACCCCTTTTCCTTTGAAACCTATGGTCTTGTCCAATATTCTAAGCCATCATGACAGAGTGCAGTTTGAAAGAGATATTGCTGTTTTTTCTAGGAAGTCGAATAACTGCATATACGTCACTTCTCTTTTACTCTTTTACTTGTTTCAGTCATTTGACTGCAGCCATGCTGGAGCACCACCTTTCGACAGTATCATTTGGGGGAAATCAAGCTGTTATTCCTAGAAGAAGGAACGAGTACATAGACGCTCATACTATACGATTTATTGACCCACAGAGGGCGAATTTGCCTTTAACACTGTCTGGATCGATAAAATACGTACCAGCTTATCACTAGGGTCGATGTAATCAACTTTATCGCTCCCCTGAACTTGCTGACATAGTGCCAAATTTGAAACTAATATTATTATTATTATTAAGGCGGGAGGACGTTATTTTAGGCATCAATATTACTTTCTAAATATTTATATAGAAAATTTTGATTCTCCGGAAACAACCCCCGAAGTCTGTCAATGATATTTTTCCTTTCATGATAATTAAAAAAAAAAATGATTTCATAATCATATTTTTAGGTAAGGTTTTTACTTGAATCAGTTCAAAATAAGGAAAATTTTTCCTTTGAATTTTCTTTAATTTCCGGGATATATTTCTCAATATGCAATATTTTCAACAATTTTAACCTATAAGAGTGAAGCTAAGTGCTAAGTGCTGAATGAATGAGGGTGAAATCGTCTATGTCCATAAGTGCATAAATCGTAGAAATCAGGTTTAGTATTATTATTGATATCCGTATCATACACACACACACACACACACACACACAAGATCCGAGGATCGAAGTGTAGGAAGAAAGTTAGCTTCAAGCAATAAGTAGTAAATATAAAACATCTTTCAGTGAAAATAGTGGTTTACTGAGACCGAGGATTGTGGATTTTATTTTCGTATCGAAGTACGATAAAGTGAAAAAAAAGTTCTTTTTATATTTCACGGTAGGTGACCAAGGTTGCCGAGTGTGCGAATAAGAATACAAGAGTTAAGGAATGGAGTAGATAAGATTTCGCATCAATCAAATGCGAAATTATAGGTGCTCTGGCTACACCAGATGCTGTGGGGACTTGCATCCCTTGTAAGCCATAAAGTGAGTACTTTCTCGTGGCTAAGAGTTGTTTTCACCCTCATGTCTAGCAATGCTAGTGCTAACTAAAAATCTTACTCACTTTAGTGACGTCTATGGTATATTTGTATCTGGGCATATATATACATACATATATATATATTATATATATATATATATTATATATATATATATATATATATATATATATATATATATAATATATATATATGTATATACAAGGAAATCTTAAGATTAGCTTCTAAGCATTTTAAATCTAGCCATAAATTCTATAGAATATTTAATTGGAAAACACTGAAGGTTAGCTATCCTTGTTGCAAAAACTTCGCCTCTATCCTTAGCCAACATAACATGAAAATTATTACAGACAACTACAATGCCAAATCTAATCCGAGGAATTGCAACTGCAAAGACGAGACTTGCTGTCCGTCGGAAAGAAAATGTCTTGAAAAAGGTATTGTTTATAGAGCCAAAATGCAAGTAGGTGGCTCGCAAGAATATAAAACATATACAGGTGCTTCAGAGAATTCGTTCAAGACTTGATTCTATTCACACCAAAATTCTTTTCGATTCTCCGAGAACAAGTCAGCGACTAGTCTTGCAAAGCATGTCTGGGAACTGAAAGTGAATGACTTCAATGGGAAATTCTAGAAAAAGTATCAGCACACAGACATGGAGTTTATATCTATCTATCTATCTATCTATCTATCTATCTATCTATCTATCTATCTATCTATCTATCTATCTATCTATCT
>NC_043002.1:10620617-10630617 GCF_006345805.1 Octopus sinensis
ATGTATGTGTGTATATATATATGAGCGCCCGCCGCACACACGTTTAGTACGTATATACATATATATATATATATATATATATATATGTACAATCAGCTATGGTTATATTCATAGCCTTGTTATAACACCAGAAAAATGAAACGTACACAAATCACCCATTTCCGAAAAATATTTTCTTTACAATAAACATCACAGTTACAATCCATAAATGACGTAAAAATCACAAATAATTCTCTTATTTTATTCTTTCCGTATTTTAATTGTGTTTCGGTGTTTTTTATTCTCGATCTTGCGGGCGTTACATTTGTACTGTTTGATTTATAAATATAACCGAACATTTTTTAACAACAATTACATCAACTACCGTGCAGCTAATTAAAATACTCCACCAGTTACTATATATATCTTTGTACGTAGGTATAGATGTGTTTGTATATATATATATATATATATATATATATATATATATTATATATATAGGAGTGGCTGTGTGGTAATTATATATATATATATATATATATATATAGGAGTGGCTGTGTGGTAATTAGCTTGCTTATCAACCACATGGTTCCGGGTTCAGTCCCACTGCGTGGCACCTTGGTCAAGTGCCTTCTACTATAGCCTCGGGCCGACCAAAGTTTGTGAGTGGATTTGGTTGAGGGAAACTGAAAGTAGCCCGTCGTATATATGTACGAAGGGCGTTCAATAAGTAATGCCCCTGACCCACTTCCCATAGTAGTAGAGCAACGAAACGTGGCACAGTTATTAGTCTTTTTCTACATAGGAACCACCCAGAGTTACGCATTTCTCCCATCGTTTGATGCGGCTCTGGAGACCGTTTTTGTGTAAGAACCCAGCTTGGTCCTCCAACCTCAACGTGACTTCAGAAATCAAGGCTGCATCATCTGGGAAACGCTTTCCTTTCAAAAACAACTTCATGATTGGGAAGAGGTGAAAATCAGAGGGTGCAATGTCAGGAAAGTAGGGGTGATGGGGAGGAGTTCATAGCCATACGCCTGTGCTTCTGATCTGGCGACAAGTGAGTTGTGGACCGGAGCGTTGTCCTGCAGGAGGAGGATGCCTTTGCTGATCTTGCCCCGCCTCTTGATTTTGATAACTTCTCTTAATTTCCTCAAAAGTGAAGCATAGTAGGCTCCTGCAATTGTGGTACCCTTTGCCAGGAAATCTGTCATCACTACTCCGTCCTGGTCCCAGAAGACTGTGAGCATGACCTTGCCAGCGGAGGGCTGCACCCTTGCCTTCTTTGGAGGGGGTGAGTCACGGTGCTTCCACTGCATTGACTGGAATTTGGTCTCTGGATCATCGTGATGGACCCAGGTTTCATCCTGTGTAATCAGTCTTTTCAAAAATTTTGACTCATCTTCTTGGCACATCTCCAAATTCACCCTCGAGCACTCGACGCGTTCTTGCTTCTGGAAAGGCGTGAGCAACCTGGGAATCCATCTGGCAGACACCTTTTGCATATGCAAATGGTCATGAATGATAGTTTCCACAGACCCGGTACTAATCTTGACCTCATGGGCTATTTGGCGAAAAATTATGCGTCGATTTTCCAAAATGGCAGCCTCAACTTGACGGACAGATGCCTCATCAATGGCAGAAGGGGGCGACCAGATTTGGGAGCTGTTTCCACAAAATTCCGACCTTGTTTGAATTCACGATGCCAGCGTTTTACAAGGTCATATGATGGGGCATCATCACCATAAGTTACTTTCATTTCATCAAAAGTCTCCCGTGGTGTGCGTCCTTTCAAATACAAAAGCCGGATCACTGCTCGACACTCAACAGGCTCCATTTCACACTTGACTCGGTTCAAACACCTGTAAATCAGAAACCACAATTAATTCAGAGCTGTAATTTGCCACTTACTCTATAGAGATATAAATGATTGCACATGCAAAATTTCAGCTAGATCAAACAAATGCAAGTGGGTCAGAGGCATTACTTATTGAACGTCCCTCGTATATATATGATTGATTGATTCTAGTTTCAGCTCATGAGCTGTGGCCATGCTGAGGCACCGCCATTTGGTGTTGCTACATGGTTTTACTTCACGAATGCTTTTTAGCAGCTGCCATTTGGTGCATGAGAGAGTTCGATGCAGCTGCCCTCATCTGCACCTCCTGCCGTGAAGTTTGTCCATCTGGGATACCTGACAAGAAGAGACCCAGTTTCATTTAAAAGACATCTGCATCCACCCCATGCAGGTCTCTTAGGTTCTTCGGGAGGATATTGAAGAGCTGTGGGCCTCGGAAGCCCAGGCTATCACAGTATCTTGTCCTACATCTTGATGGCAAATTTGGAATCCTAGGCACCACGCAGTGGCGCCCAGTTCTGGCATTTGTGTAACTCTCGATGCCAAAGTTTGGGACATGTCCTTCCAGGATCTTCCAGATGTATATTATGGCATATCTTTCTCGCCTACGCTCCAAGGAATAGAGTTTTAATCTCTTGAGTCTTTCCCAGTAGCTTATATTCTGCACAGAGGCTATCTTCTTCGTGTAGCTACGTTGGATCGCCTCAAGTTCTGTGATCAACTTGACACTGGATGGTGACCATAGCTGAGAGCTATAGTCAAAGTAGCTTAGGACAAGTGTCCTCCAGAGGACCATCATGGTTTCTTGTTCTCTTGTTCTAAAGGTTCTGAGAATCCATCCGGCCAGTCGTCTACATTTCATTGCCAATTTAGCAACATGTACACGAAAGGTTGCGTCATCACTCATGTAAATACCCAGGTCACGCACTGATTGTGCCTCTGGGACTGCAATTCCTCCGGGTCCAGTGTATTCATTGGGTATTGCATTTAGTTTTGCATGCTGATAGCATAAAGCTTGAAACTTTTCAGCATTGAACTGCATGCTATTCTTTTCAGGCGTTTAGTGTCCTCAGGGTTCTGTATTGCATGTGAAACTTTTGTATCATCTGCATAACTTGTGATCGTAGCTCTCTGCGTGGCTGAGGGCATGTCTGAGAGGGCCATTATGAACAGTAGTGGTCCCAAAACAGTGCCCTGCGGAACACCGCTCACTATTTGCGTGTTAATGGAAGTGGCCCCATTGGCTACTACCACCTGACTTCTATCTTTCAGAAAGTCATGAAGCCATTCTCCCAGTTTTCCAACTATGCCGAGATCACGCAGTTTGTGACATATCATTCCATGATCGACTTTATCAAAGGCCTTTGCAAAGTCGAGATATATGACTTCCACATTTGAGTGGTTGAGCAGTCGTTTCAGCACCCAGTCATAGTGTTGTAGGAGCTGAGTTAAGCAGCTTCTTCCTGGTCGGAAACCATGTTGGGTGTCAGGCAGCAAGTCATTTTCTTCAAGGAAGGTGATCAGTTTCCTTCTGACTATTCGTTCCATGACCTTGCTGATGTGTGAGGTCAGAGAGATAGGTCTGTAGTTCTTGGCCTCCGCTCTGCTACCTCATTTATGACTAGGGCATATTTTACCTTCCTTCAGTTTTCTTGGAAGTTTGCCAGCTGCAAGGAAGCTCTGAAAGAGGAACTGCAGTGGTCTTGCTAGGACTCTCTTACGTACTTTTAGGAGGATTGCCGGGAATCCATCGGGGCCAGTAGCTGAGTCTGTTTTCATTTCATCTATAGCCTTTATTACATCGTCTTCCTTTATATCGATGTAATCTATCGTCGCCGCCTCTGCTTTTATATCTGCAGTGGTAAAGAAGTCAGTTGGATTGCTGATTTGGAAATGCCCAAGGGGTGGAGTGAAAACACTCTTGAATTGCTCATTCAGTATTTCACTTACCCTCATTGGTTTTCCTGTGAGTGTGCCATCCTTTTCAAGGAGTGGCCATATCCTACAGTGCACCGTAGCTGTTTCTTTGGCATACCTGTAGAAAGCTCTGGGGTTAGATTTTATGTTGTCTATAGCCCAGGCTTCTTTGTCTGCTCTTTCCTTTTAATGGGAGAGTTGCAGACATTTTTCAATTTCCAACAGTTTTATTTTCAGGCGGGACTTTTCACTGCTTTCAATTTGTTTGTTTAGGCGATTTGAAAATTTTGTACGCCGTCTCATTAAAATTTTCCTCTCTCTGGGGATTTTGTTCTTGTGTATAGTGACCTTTCTCTCTGGGACACATTTGTAGCATATGGCTTGCATTACAGACATGAATTGTTGAAGTTTCACGTCGATGTCTGGCGAGGAGAGACATTCAGGCCAGTTTTGTTTGAGGATCTCTTTCTCAATTTGTTTCCAGTTTGCCTTATGGAAGTTCAAGCTGGAAAGATTCTGAGGGTTTCTTGTAGGCTGCATGTCCATGCTTTCCTTTGGCCCGTACATGGTCAGCTCTACCATGTTGTGATCCGAGAGTAGTGTCGGTGTCACTTTCACATTATGGATGAGATCCATATTATTTGTGAAGCAGAGATCCAGTGTGTTACCTGCCCTGGTTGGTTCGAGTATACTTGCTCCATGTACAGGGTGTTGATGAGGTTCAGGAGGACCTCGCCTGTCCTCGTTCACATCTTGTCATTCCTGGGAGAGAAAGGCCCTCGGGCCATCTGACATTGGGTAGATTGAAGTCTCCCATAAGAAGTATACTTATGCGTTGTTCTAATGTGATTAGAACTTCTTCTATTTTTATAAGGCAGTCTTCAAACTTGCCTACATGGCTTGGGGCATCTGGAGGGCGATATGTAGCACACACAACTACATCAAGTTGCCTTATATGTACAATTAGTGTGTCACACACCGAGTTTGAGTATGACAAAAGGACCTGGGGTGTGAGGTCCTCACGGATGTACATAGCAACTCCTCCATGACTCCTTTCTTTTCTGTCAGTCCGTAGTACAACATACTGTGGTATGTGTAATTCCGCATCTGCTATGTCCGGTTTCAGGTGCGTTTCCGTAAGTGCTATGCATAAGGCTTGATTGCATGCAACAAAGTCTCTCAAGAACGGGATTTTTGTCCTGTTACTGAGTGTTTGCAGTCCTCTGATGTTCAGTAGGAGCATCGAGGTGAGGTGTATGCTGTTGCCGGCGGTGTCCACCCTGGGTCTATTTGCTGTGGTGGTCTTGTATATTGTGGGTAGTCCCATCTGAGAGCTTGGGTTTGATGAAGCCAGGTTAGCTGCTTCATATATATGTGTGTTGTGTGTGTGTATGTATGTGTGTGTGTGTGTATGTTTGTGTTTGTCCCCCCATCATCGCTTGACAACCGATGCTGGTGTGTTTACGTCCTCGTAAACTAGCGGTTCGAGAAAAGAGACCGATAGAATAAGTCCTGGGGTCGATTTCCTCGATAAAGGTGGTGCTCCAGCATGGCCACAGTCAAGTGACTGAATCAAATTAAAAAAAGAGTAAAAAAGTATATATATATATATATATATGTGTGTGTGTGTATGTATATGTATATATATATATATATATATATATATATATATATATATATATTTGTAGCATATTCTAGCTTCTGAAGGTGCGTGGTGTAGTATTCGAGGTATTCGACTCACGATCGTCAACTCCTGAGTTCGGTTCCCGGCGACGCATTGTGTCCTGGACCAAGACAATTTATTTCACTTTGCTCCATTCCACTCGGTTGGCTAGAATGTCTTGTGCCTGTATTTCAAAGGGCCCGTCCCTGTCACACTCGGACACTTATTTTATCGATCGCGAAACGATGAAAGGCAAATTTGACCAGAGCGGAATTTGAACTCGGAACGTAACATGGATAAAATGCCGCTAAGTATTGTAATGGGAGTGCTAACGATTCTGCCAGTTCACTGATATATTATAATTATAATAATAATCTTTTCTAGGCACAAGTCCTGAAATTTGTGGGGAAGGGATTAGTCAGTTACATCGTCCTCAGCGTTTCACTGGTACTTAATTTATCGATCCCGAAATGATGAAAGGCAAAGTCAACTTCGGCGGAATTTGAACTCAGAACGTAAATGCGGACGAAATGCCGCTAAGCACTTGGCCAGAGTGTTAACGATCCTGCCAGCTCACTACTATAATAATAATAATAATAATAATATAATATAATAATAATATAATAATAATTATAATAATAATAATAATAATAATTATAATAATAATAATAATGATGATGATGATAATAATGATAATAATAATAATAATAATAATAATAATAATAATATAATAATAATGATGATGATGATAATAATAATAAATAATAATAATAATAATAATAATAATAATAATAATAATAATATAATAATAATAATCTTTTCTACTCTAGGTACAAGGCGCGAAATTTTGGGGAAGTGGGTCAGTCGATTATATCGACCCCAATACGCAACTGGTACTGATTTTATTCACCCGAAATGATGAAAGGCAATGTCGACTTCGGCGGAATTTGAACCTCAGAACGTAAAGGTGGACAAAAAACCGCTAAGCACTTTGCTCATTCTGCCAGCTCACTATTGTCATTACAAGATTAACAGAATTAATAATAATAATAATAATAATAATAATAATAATAATAATAATAATAATAATGATGATGATGATGATGATGATAATGATAATAATAATAATAATAATAATAATAATAATAATAATAATATAATAATAATAATGAAGACGAAGAGCGCGATTCGATTGTAAGATATTTTATTAGTTGAACGATATTTCAACAGTACGTCTATCTTTGTCAAGTTCAAAATAAGAAGTGATAAAAAGTCAAGACTACAGAAATTTAAACGTAAAGTATGAACGAGAGCAACCAGAGTCCACACGTACACGTTTTCACAAAACTGATGTAATTATTTGCATAACATAGAATAGAAATATTTTATATTACACCACACATCATCATTGTCCCGCAATAAGCACAATGACAAATGTTGAAATTTTTGAAAAATTTACAATTTTTCCCATTATGCAATTATTCAACAAGTGCGGATGCTGCTTGTTCGTTCATACTTTACGTTTAAATTTCTGTAGTCTTGAATTTTTATCACTTCTTATTTTGAACTTGACAAAGGCGGACGTACTGTTGAAATATCGTTCAACTAATAAAATATCTTACAATCAAATCGCGCTCTTCGTCCTGACTGTTAAACTTTGTGAAGAGTTACGTCAATGCCTTTTTTTAAATATAATAATAATAATAATAATAAATAATAATAATAATAATAATAATAATAATAATAATAATAATAACAATAATAGAAAGAAAACTGGTATGGTTTTCCGTCTTTTATACGTACACGTATTCAAACAAATGATGTAATTATTGCATACCAGTTATAGAAATATTATTCTATATTACATCTCACATTATCATTGTCCCGCAATAAGCATAAGGACAAACGTTGAAAGTTTGAAAAACTTACATTTTTCCTATCATGTAAATTTTCAACAATTTTTCATGCTTCCCAATATAGCGTAACAGAGGAAAAACAATCTTCCATTGACATAAGAAGCCTCACCTATCTGAAACTATGTTGATGCAACCAGAAAAAAGTATATTTGTCCCTCCAGCCATTAATGTTACTGCCCGCCATAGGCTGTTTTATAACACGAGTTTAATGACCAGCGGCTTAGTGCGGTCTGGAAGCGACTTCAGTTCTTTTCTTTGGTCTTAAGCACACAGGTTGTCATGTAGTTGTCGCTGTTAATACTTGAAGTTTGCGGTGTCATTTATCTAGGGGCCTCAGTTCGCTTCGTTTGTTGCTACACGTAGCAGAGCGAGATGTTATGGCCGGGTACAATCCCACTGCGTGGCACCCTGGGCTGGTGACTTCTACTAGAAACTGAAAGAAGCCCGTCATAAATGTATGTATGTGTGTAAGTAAGCGTGCTTGTGTGTGTGTTTTTGTGTTTGTTTTCCCATCACCGCTTGACAACCGGTGTTTGTGTGTTTACGTCCCCGTAACTTTGTGACTCAGCCAAAAAGACCGATAGAATAAGTACTAGATTAATAATAATTCCTCAGGTCGATTTGCCCGACTAAAACCATTCGAGGCGATGCTCCAGCATGGCCACTATCAAATAATTGAAGCAAGTACAAGAATAAGAGAAAAATAAACAATATAGCGGCAACAACATTTACGTAAGAATAAACCGAAGTGATGGTGCCTGGATGGATTGTCAGCAGCGAGTATTTAAAGGGAAATTTGACAAGACAGTCAGTCGCCCGCTGGCACACGTTTACGCTACATCGAAGGGGCCAGGGAACAGAAGAAAGAAGGAGAAAGAAGAGATGCACTCAACATCAGAGCTGAAGACGCCTCCGAAAGGAGGGGTGGCGTCACGTCAAAACGGTAGAGGAGTAGGGGCCAAAACCGGACGTGGTTCCTCCTGATGATGCCTTGAGCTAACTGGATCGTATAAAGGAGCAGACCGCGAAACATGGTTGAAATTCCTCCATTCCACATACTCGACCAATTTGTAGTATCCGTCGGCAAGAGGTACGACTTGTTAATAACCTTTTAAGTCAGTGACAGCCGACAATTCAGATATACCTATTTCTTTACTACCCACAAAGAGCTAAACACAGAGAGGATAAACAAGGACAGACAAACGGATTAAGTCGATTATATCGACCCCAGTGCGTAACTGGTGCTTATTTAATCGACCCCTAAAGGATGAAAGTCGACCTCGGCGGAATTTGAACTCAGAACATAGCGACAGACGAAATACTGCTAATCATTTCGCCCGGCGTGCTAACGTTACTACAAGCTCGCTGCCTTAAATCCAGATATACCGTCTTAGGCTTAGCTGCTTCATACACAAGGGTGCGGTACTAAACTCTTATCATCAGTATGGACTACATCCTCATCACTGCAAGTAATTTAACAACGTAGCATCATATTTTAATCTAGTACCACTAAATCTTGTTGCCGCTATAGCGTTAGTTCTTCACTAATCCACAACAACATCCAGGTTTTCTGTGAGAAAAATGCAACCTGATGTCCCTAAATAAACCATACAGCAGCCTCTAGACATAGCAGAGAAGACTATCTATTTCCTTTCCGACTAGAACATAGAACTCAGAAAGTAACGGCAGACGAAATACCTATTTCTTTACTACCCACAAGGAGCTAAACACAGAGGAGACAAACAGGGACAGGACAGACAGACGGCTTAAGTCGATTGTATCGACCCCAGTGTGTAACTGGTACTTAATTTATCGACCCCGTCAGGATGAAAGGCAAAGTCGACCTCGGCGGAATTTGAACTCAGAACGTAGCGGCTGACGAAATACCACTAAGTATTTCGCGCGGCGTGCTAACGTTTCTGACAGCTCACCGCGTTACCCCGTTCAATAATTGAAACCATGAGGCCGTACGTACACACACACACTCTCTCTCTCTCTCTCTCTCTCTCTCTCTCTCTCTCTCTCTCTCTCTCTCTCTCTTTCTCACACACACACACGTAAGCACGAGTGTTAGATCGTGTGTGCGTGACCTGTATATTAATATGTACATGTGCATATTTTCATAGGTCCATATTGATATATTGCCTCTGTATCAATTTATATTCATTCATACATGGTTATGGACATTCAGGCATTTGTTTCAGTATGTCCATATGATTAAGTGCCTCAGCGAATGCATGCTCACACATGCGTGTGCATGATAAGTGTGTAGGTGTGTGTGTTTGCGTGTTTCCTATGTGCGTTTAATTATGTGTGTGTTCTCCAAAGAGATGCGTTGATGCTGTTGATCCTTAACCAAGTCATGACGTTTTCCTGTATTCTCGCAATCAAATTTAATCTTCCACTTAGCACATTACGTAGTTTGATAAACACAAAAGCATGAGATGCAGCGGACGATGATGACGAGGAAGAAGAAGAAGAAGAAGACGTTGATGACGATGACCATGACGATGATGATGACGATGGTGACGACGATGATGACAATGATGATGATAACGATGATAATGATGATGATGATGATGATGGTGATCATGTTGATGATGATGATCATGATGGTGATGATGATGACGACGACGATGATGACTATGATGGCATGATGATGATGAT
>NC_043002.1:10633117-10650617 GCF_006345805.1 Octopus sinensis
TCGATCTAAGATGTATTCGGACATCAAAAATTTTAGAAATTCTAATAAGAAATTTGTATTTTCAGATAAAATTAATAACCTGCATGAAATATCTAAACAGGCTTATCATAGATTATTAAATGTTACCATTACCGCCAAATATAAAAAAAAAATCAGGAAGAGATACTATGATATCAACGTTTCTTGCGAGTCGCAGTAATATCGATGACAGATTAGAGTTTTTAGCGAAGAGAGAGGCTCTTGTTACGTTAAAAGATTACAAACATAATTTCCACGATAAACCCCACTTGTAGATTGCTAAATCTGGCCAAATCCGAAATAGGATTAATGGCTAAGAAAATACTTAGAAATATTAATTATAAAATAAAGAAAATTACTTGCTTCAGACCGTGGAATAATAGTTTCACAGTAGGAGATTGGTTCACTAGGATTAAAGATAAGGATAAAGCAAATTCAGTCAATTTGATATTATTGATTTTTACCCCCTCCATCTCGAGTTCACTACTAAACAAAGCTATTGAATTTGCTCAATCATTCGTCGATATTGAGACTATAGAATTGAATTTTAACAAAACATGCCAGAAAAACATTATTATTTATCTAAGTGGGAACTTCGGTAAAAAAACAGGTGGCGATGAGTTATTCGACGTTTCTGTGGCATCGTACGACAGCGCCGATATTTGTGATTTGGTCGGCCTATATACAATAAATATATTGAAGAGGAGGCACTCATCTCATGATGTTGGATTGTACCGCGATGACGGGTTGATTCTTTCCCAATGTGTGACTGACACACTCGATTAGTTAAGAAAGCAGTTTGGGAATTAAAAATCACAGTAATCACGAATCAATCAGCGGTCGAATATTTAGAAGTGTCATTAAACCTGAATACCTCCTCATATAAGCCTTACCATAGACTCAATGAAAAACTAACATATTATGCATACATAATCCTACCACCCTCCTGTTATAATTCAAATATAGTAGCAAATATTAACAAAAGGATATCTAATCTCTCGTCCTCCTGGGAAATTTTCGAGAGGGCTGCCCCCTATTATAAAAGAGCTTTAGCTAATAGTGGGTTTAAAGAACAATTGGTATACTCTTTTACTCTTTTACTTGTTTCAGTCATTTGACTGCGGCCATGCTGGAGCACCGCCTTTAGTCGAGCAACTCGACCCCGGGACTCATTCTTTGTAAGCCCAGTACTTATTCTATCGGTCTCTTTTGCCTAACCGCTAATGACGAGGACGTAAACACACCAGCATCGGTTATCAAGCAATGCTAGGAGGACAAACACACACACACAAACACACACACACATATATACATATATACGACAGGCTTCTTTCAGTTTCCAGCTACCAATTCCACTCACAAGGTATTGGTCGGTCCAAGGCTATAGCAGAAGACACTTGCCCAAGATGCCACGCAGTGGGACTGAACCCGGGACCATGTGGTTGGCTAGCAAGCTACTTACCACACAGCCACTCCTGTGCCTATAGGAACCTTCTTCAAATAAAGGAATTACTAATAGACATAGGGAAATTAACACATTCTAAAAAGCATCCCATTAGGAGATCAAGAAAAATTATTTGGTTTGCCCCTCCTTTTTCCCTGAATGTATGGACGAATATTGATAGAAATTTCCCGGTTCTCTTCGACAAACACGTTCCTGAATCTCATAGATACAAGAAAATATTTAAAAGAAATTCCGTTGAATAAGCTGCTGCCCGAGCATAAAAATTATTATCACTCGTAAGAACCAACAGGAAACTGAACCAGGCTGCAACTGTCGCAAAGCGGAATCCTGTCCGCTGGACCAGCAGTGTATGATGAAGTCCATTATATACAGAGTAGAGGTTTCAGCATCACTTAATAGGAGTGACACAAGCAATAAAAGAACACACATCGGATTATGTGAAGAAATTAAAACAAAAAACGCTACGCCAACCACAGCATCATTTCATTACAGTGAGAAAAACAAAACTACAAAGTTGGCGAGCCACATTTGGGCCATAAAAGAGAAAAATGTACCATATGTGATCAAATGGAGAATAATAGAAACGACTAAACCATACATAAATGGATCTAATTGATGAATGGTTTGCTTCACCGAAAGGGCGCAGATTTTATTTAGATCCGAAATTCCAAACTCGATATTGAACTTAAGGTCAGAGATATTTTATTGGATGTAAACAAGTTTAAATATATCTCTAAAAATTGAAAGTTTCCATCGATTCCCGATTGATTGATCATTTTTTCCTACCTTTCTTTATAACCACCAGGAATATAGTTTCTTTTTTCAATGTATCGATTTATATCTCATATTTATATTTGCATTATATATTTTCAATCCTTTCATATTCCTTTTGTAATTTTTATATATTATAATTATAGACTTTATAACAGACACCATAGAGTTTTCTCACTTATAATTTTATGCAATTTATGTATATTCCATGTATTTTTATGTACTTATATATACATATATGTACATGAATGGATATTCTATATAGCTTATATATTTGTGTATATTTGTATAGCCTTTGGATTATCTATAGATCTATAAATATTTTTATACATTGACACGTTTATAATTTAATTTAATTTTTATAACTTCTATAATTTATAACTGCACCAATTGACCTTGTTTTTTAAAGTTTATTTTCGATTTAAAATCATCAGTACGATCTACATTGGTTCACATTGACAGCTCACCTGTAGTGGAATCTTCCCTTAAATAGTGTTTTCCTTAGCATCGCCTCTTGCCTGTCCTCTATTTAAACTTCTTGATTTCATGAAATAATCAGCGTCTGATGAAAGTATTTGTCGTGTACGTGAAACTGTTAGTAGCACGTGTAACACATGTAGACTCTCATTAGATGGAATACTCTTCTTGTTGACCATTTTAGGCAGATAAACTTACTATATATATATAGTTGATCGGAACAACTGGAACGAACCGTCGTCGAAACCGACGGAGTGCCACGATTATTCCTGTTTCTAATTATGGGTGAAATTTGGCAGGTCTTTATTAAGTAGGAAATGTCATTTGAATTCAATGTTTTACTTGTTTCAGTCGTTAGACTACGGCCATTCTGTAGTACTGCCGTGAAGGGTTTTAGTCGAACAGGTAGTTATAACAGGTAGTAGCCTGTTATATCGAATTTATAGGGCTGTAGTTTAACTTTATTTTCATAGTGTGCAAGTGACCGATATTACAACTCTCCATCCCTGAATGGGACGCTAGTGCCTCGCAGGGTTGAATTCCCTTTTATAACTGAAATTCATTTACAACTGAGAGGACGAGAACAGCGTGGAATGTCAGCGTTTTGCACAAGAACAAAAAGGGCCGCCCAGTCCAGGAATCGGAATGACAGTATTGCGATCGTGAGGGCAATAGTCTAATTACTAGGGCCACTGTGGACCTATTTAATTCTTTAGAATATATACAAGAAAATTCAAATTACGATACTTCAAGAACATTCTTTCCTTGAGTATGAAGCGACAACAAACTTGCTGGACCTCGAAATCCTAAATCATCAACAAAGAATTTTGCAACGTTAAGCTAAGGACGGAGCAGAAGCTTTGAAAATGCTGCCTCAATCATTTTTAATTAAAACCCTTCCTTCCACACATCACGGAAAAATTTAAGTGATGTCCATTTTAATTCTTTACCTTAAAGAATTTCACTTTCAGGTAGAGCAGGTGGTTAAGAAGTTTGGTTTTCAGTCAAGTGTTTCAGAATCCGATTCCACTGCGTAGTACTGAGGGCAGCCGTCTTCTATAAGAAATTCGGGTCAACCCATAACTTATGAGTGAAAGATGTAAACTGTACGAAATTAAATTAAATCCTTTTAATGTAATAAATAACGTTTTCCCGTGTTTGTGTGTGTGATAACCATTCACGCTATAGCGAATTCTTTTCTTTTTCTTAGCGTATGCACGATACGTACGCAGTAATACATAAATATATATCTAAATACATTCACTGTAATCCCTGTTCATTGCAAATGCATATTAAATATACACATCTATATATCCACACTCGCACACACATATGTACATAGATCGGTCACTTCAACAATGTAACTACACACGTATCGTCAGCGATTCCTTTTCTTTTATTTATTATCTTTTTTTTTAACATTTCCTTTTCTCCTTTCCGACAAAGAGCTATGCTCGAAACTTCAAACTCTCTCCTTTCACGAAGAGTTAAGCTAATACATTTCTTTTGAACGCCCTCAGCTTCTCTGTTTTTAGTTGATTGCTTGAATTGTCTGTTTATTTGAATTGACTATATATATATATATATATATATATATATATATATATATACATAATAATGAAGGGTGAAATTAATTAATTTGGAATAATTATCAATTACACCAAGTAATCTTCGGCATGTAAAAGCCTCATTCGAGGAAAATTAAGTAATACTAAGCAATAAAGGGTTAGCAACGAATTGCCTTACCACATACCGAATTTAGAAATAGCAGTCAAAGAGTTATAGCTATTTCTTCTACTAAAAAGGGAGATCTCAGTAAAAACAGCAATTGGAAGGCAGGCACAAACAGGTAAGAGAGAATGAATTGACGGCAATCTATCATACAATTTTAAGTTATCTACGGACGCACGTTTCGAAATCAAGTTTTTAGGAAAGCATAAGAATTAAATATTAAATAATTCTACCTTACCAAAACTTCTTTTCTCTTCAGCGTAGAATACTATAATCATAAATGATTATATATTGAATTTTGAGATACTAGAAGGCACCAACTCAACTCAGTATCAGAGCGAGCTAGAATCCGCAACTAGTATCACTAAATTCAAAGTGTGAATGAAAAGATTGTCACCAGCCCCTTCCCACCCGCGTGTAGCCAAAACAAGATGCTGTGGTCATCTACTGAGATAAAATATGGTTATCCGTAATAATGAAGGGTGAAATTAATTAATTTGGAATAATTATCAATTACACCAAGTAGTCTTCGGCATGTAAAAGCCTCATTCGAGGAAAATTTAAGTAATACTAAGCAATAAAGGGTTTAGCAACGAATTGCCTTACCACATACCGAATTTAGAAATAGCAGTCAAAGAGTTATAGCTATTTCTTCTACACACTTTGAATTTAGTGATACTAGTTGCGGATTCTAGCTCGCTCTGATACTGAGTTGAGTTGGTGCCTTCTAGTATCTCAAAATTCAATATATAATCATTTATGATTATAGTATTCTACGCTGAAGAGAAAAGAAGTTTTGGTAAGGTAGAATTATTTAATATTTAATTCTTATGCTTTCCTAAAAACTTGATTTCGAAACGTGCGTCCGTAGATAACTTAAAATTGTATGATAGATTGCCGTCAATTCATTCTCTCTTACCTGTTTGTGTCTGCCTTCCAATTGCTGTTTTTACTGAGATCTCCCTTTTTAGTAGAAGAAATAGCTATAACTCTTTGACTGCTATTTCTAAATTCGGTATGTGGTAAGGCAATTCGTTGCTAAACCCTTTATTGCTTAGTATATATATATACATATATATATATATATATATATATATATATATATATATTATATATATATATATATTATATATATATATATATATATATATATATATATTGTCAATATATATATATATATATATACAGAGAGAGAGAGAGAGAGAGAATTTAGAGAAAAAACACTATCAAAACAAGTCAATAAAGAAAGATGTTATTCACACCATATAGAAAACATATTCTACAAAAACCTTATTTTAAATAAAGTACAAGAAATAGTAAACAGTAGTAAAAGACTACGCACGTTTCATGGCTATGTTTTCAAATTAATAATAATAATAAAATCAATTCGATTCAAAATTAAATCGAACTAAAAATTTATTCTATTTAAAAATATATTCACTCATCAGGTCTAAGATCAGGTCTAAATGATAAAAAATAATAATAATAATAGAATAAATGTACTTATCTTAACTTATACTAATTATCAAATAAATATATATAAAAATACGTGTATTAACTATAAATAAACAAGAAGAAAGAGTGAGAGAAAGTTGTGGTGAAAGAATACAGCAGGGTTCGCCACAACCCACTGCCGGAGTCTCGTGGAGATTTAGGTGTTTTTATTCAATAATCACTCACAACGCCCTGTCTCGAAATCGAAACCGCGATCCTACGACTGTGAGTCTGCCGTCCTAACCACTGGGCCGTTGCGCCTCCACTTATGACTGCAGAAACATTGCCAATTGCTTCCCTAATAATAAAAACAATATAATTTAAAAAGCGGGTGTATAAAGCTTATGTAGAAGCTATTGATGTCACGAGAAAGACATATATTGAGCTTTCTGACGATTCATCCAAAATCAGTTTTACAGGACATATACATTCGTTCAATTGTAAGAACAAAATCGGTTCCAGTTCACCCCAAACTATATTTAGGCGGCGAGCTGGCAGAAACGTTAGCACGCCGGGCGAAATGCGTAGCGGTATTTCGTCTGTCGTTACGTTGTGAGTTCAAATTCCGCCGAGGTCGACTTTGCCTTTCATCCTTTCGGGGTCCATAAATTAAGTACCAGTTACGCACTGGGGTTGATATAATCGACTTAATCCGTTTGTCTGTCCTTGTTTGTCCCCTCTATGTTTAGCCCTTTGTGGGCAATAAAGAAATATATATTTAGTGTCTATAAGAAAATGGAAAAGACAACCCAACAATTAAAAGAAAGAAATATTTTTATAAAAAACACATGGACACGACAACATTGTCACAGAGTGCAACTTGTGTGCAACTAGGATCTCAGTCCGTTTTCCCTGTGATACAGTATATTTCATGGGAGCAAAGAAGAATTTTCTCTTTCTTTGTATACAAGAAAATTCAAATTACGGTACTTCAAGAACATTCTTTCCCTGAGTATGTTGCGACAACAAACTTGCTGAACCTCGAAATCCTGAATCCTCAACCAAGGATTTTGCAACGTTAAGCTAAGGACGGAGCAGAAGCTTTGAAAATGCTGCCTCAATCATTTTAATTAAAACCCTTCCCTCCATACATCACGGAAAAATTTAAGTGATGTCCATTTTAATTCTTTACCTTAAAGAATTTCACTTTCAGGTAGAGCAGGTGGTTAAGAAGTTTGGTTTTCAGTCAAGTGTTTCAGAATCCGATTCCACTGCGTAGTACTGAGGGCAGCCGTCTTCTATAAGAAATTCGGGTCAACCCATAACTTATGAGTGAAAGATGTAAACTGTACGAAAACCTGCCGCATTTATATGTGCGTGTGTGCATGTTCATTCCTGTGTTTCTATGTGTGTAGTATGTGCGTATGTGGATATGTGTTTCTCTGTGTGTGTGTGTGTGTATGTGTGTCGGTGTGTGCATATGTGTGTGTGTATTGTGCACGTATGCGTACATGTGCATTCCAAAAATCAGACTAGTTTTTTCAGCCTCTGTGGAAAAGCACTGACTCAGTTATTCAATAAGAATCAATGATATTACTCCTAATTTTATATCCAGAACTAATACTCTTCGATCACCTAATCAATATCTGTAGACGCACTCAGAATCGCTAAACTATAAATGTTGTCAAACGCAGTGATATCGATATTAAATTACGTTCTAGGAAATCGATCTTCTTTTTAAAAAAATCCAACACCGAGCGCGTTGATGATTGTAAGGATTCTGCTGTATTGCGGGTGTTTTTGTGCCTGTAGCTTTGTTTATATTTGTTTGTGTCCATAGAATAAAATACGAGACACATTTGAAAAAAGGACTTGTGTCTATATGATTGAATAAGGTCTTGAAGGCGTTTCCCCAGCATGGCCACCGTTCAAAATATGAAGGATTAAACAGGTAGAATATTATTTTTGTTGATAATGTTTAAAGGATCCTAAGGCGGTGAGCTGGCAGAAACGTTAGCATGCCGGGCGAAATGCGTAGCCGTATTTCGTCGGCTGCTACGTTCTGAGTTCAAATTCCACCGAAGTCGACTTTGCTTTTCATCCTATCGGGGTCGATAGATTAAGTACCAGTTACTCACTGGAGTCAATGTAATCGACTTAATCCGTTTGTCTGTCCTTGTTTGTCCTCTCTGTGTTTAACCCCCTGTGTGTAGTAAAGAAATAGAAATAGGTATTTCGTCTGCCGCTACGTTCTGAGTTCAAATTCCATCGAGGTCGCCTTTGCCTTTCATCCTATCGGGGTCGATAGATTAAGTACCAGTTACGCATTGGAGTCGATATAATCGACTTAATTCGGTTGTCTGTCCTTGTTTGTCCTCTCTGTGTTTAGCCCCTTGTAGGTATTAAAGAAATAGAAATAGGTATTTCGTCTGTCTTTGTGTTCTGAGTTTAAATTCTGCCGTGGCCGATTTTGCCTTTCATCCTTTCAGGGTCGATAAATTAAGTACCACTTGTGTACAGGAGTCGATCTAATCAACTGGCCCCTTCCCAAAAAATTTCGAACCTTGTGCTTAGAGTAGAAAAGAATATTTCTGACTTTGCTCCGAAATTTGAAATCAATATTCAAGACTATCTTCGCTTTTAATTATTTCCCTGTTGCATTTGAAATTTGTTTAGCGGAATTATTTCAATTAATTTTATTTAATTAATTTTACTTAACAACTTCAATTATCAGCTCAAATCTTTAACAATTTCATTGACAATCATTTATTTCCCTCGTCTACATTTAATGTTCGCTGATATCGCAGACAGCAAGTAGCAGAGAAGAATCAACGTGTTAGGCCACCCCTGAGGCCACCCTGGATTTCATTTCACTGTTGTTATTTTTATCATGGCATGACATTTTATAAATCGTTCGAGACACGTGATTTCCGAGTATCATTGTGGATATCGTCAACTGAGTAGCATATCAAGTTACAGAAGCACATAAATATAGATTAATGTGTGAGAGACAAAGAAAGAGAGAAGAACGTGTGATACAGATTAGAAAAGCTTCTATTTATATATGCAATGATTTCTATAACCTCCAGAGTACCAACGAATTTGAATCAAGCTGATTCCATCCATGCTTGCGATTCCCAATAAATTAGTACCCTTCTTTCGTTTGTCTACTCACTCGTACGATTGCTCCAGTCTCTGTTGAGCGCCATTCCCGAAGGTCTGACCAACAGTTTGCAAAGGAGAGACAACCACTACCGTACTAGCTGAGAAATAAAGAAGAAAAAAGGTGCTTGAAAATCAAGAGTACCAACGAATTTGAATCAAACTGTTTTGATCCATACACGTATTATGTATATATATATATCATATTCAAACTCATAAGAAGGCCATTCACTTGTGGAGAAATATTCTCACTGTAGACAAAATGATGTAAACGAAACCAGTTGATTTCGAGGCAACTTCTATTTTAATGGATGCATGCATTTCGAAGTAGTTATCTTCTCTTCGGCAACAAACACTGAAAAGAGAAATGGTTCTGATCTGAGTTCGCGACTAGGCCAGGGTGAATGATCATTTTGCGGATTTGAATAGGGTTGCAATATATTTGAATTGTAACAAGTTCATATATATATATAAGTGTGTGTGTGTATGTGTACACATATATACTTATATATCCAAACAAATATATTTTTATATAGATTATATAGGTATATCCGTACAAACACGGGTGTGAGTATGTGTGTGTGTGTGTGTCTATGTCTATGTACATAAGTTTTTTAGTGTACATGTATGTATATATATTTCAAAGTTTCGTTTGCGGTTGGTTTCATCAGATTCTGAATTACATTCAGGTTGTATGGCTTATATCCGTAGGTCTTTTTATAGATGGTTCGGTTTAAAATGATGGAGAAGTTAATTTTAGTATTGGAATTATAATGATAGACGTTGGTGAGGACGACTGACTCTTAGCTGTAGGGAATAAGCACATACAAAAAAGAAAAAAAATGAAAAAACTAGAAGAATGCAAAGTGTGAACGCATACTTCTATGAGTATATATATATATATATATATATATATATATATATATATATATATATATATATATATATATGTGTGTGTGTATGTGTGTACTGAAGTCAATTAAATGCTTTCCACACACTTTTCTGTCACAATTTTTCACACATAACCAATTTCGGATGGTCGACAACTTTCGATTCCGTTATTTCATCAATCTCATGTAAATTAACTCTACAAATAAGTCAAGAAGAGAAAAAAACTTTTGTGAATTCTAATAATTTAAGAACCTATGGTAGATGGACTTGCGCTCGTAATACCGAGTTCTACTAAACTCAGACGTTCTCATATCCAAATATGAAGATTAATATGCCATGATAAATGGTAGCAACACTTCGGCGAAACATATTGCTTCTATTCTCCAAACCGTTTCTTTCGATCTATCCCGAAATAATAATTTAGTTTTAATAATTATAGCTTCAATTTACCAAGCATCCTTCTAGCCTGCTTATGAAACCTTAAGAAACTGACATCCATTGTTAACTGTTATAGATTCTATTCTCCCGAAATTCAGGTTATCTTATTCCCTAGTCTTTGAGAAACAACGCCAACTCACTTATTCAACAAATATCAATGATTCTTTTCCCGAATTTATATTCAGAACTGTTATTCATTGTTCACCAAATTGCACTCAAATTCGCCGCTAGCAAAACCCAATAATATCAATATCAAATTATAAACTATGAAATCGATCTTCTACATCAACACTACTTCCCTACAAAGGAGTCACAACAGTCAGTTCTCTGATGCGAGCATGGGTGGTAAGGATTTCGCTGAATTATGTGAACTTGTTGGATTATATATTCTACATTGCTTACGCAATGTTCCCCTTCTTATCCATTTTGTTCTGAGACGATGGCTTTCAAATTTCAGAAACCGAAATCTAAGAACTATTGCTCCATTGGTGATGGTGCTGGCAATGGTGGCGGTGGTCGGGTGATTGGTGTTAGCAGTAATGTTGGTAATGTTCTTGTTGTTTCTCCCAGATCTCTCTTGATTGACTACGATCAAAGTCTGCCCAGTCTGGATCATTTCATCTTTTAAGTGCGACACTATATATTTCTTTTTCTGAGGTGTACTTGCCTGGGAAGGGATTTGATCCGAGATCGTGCGTTGAAACCAAAACAATTGCTGTGTAGAAGACACATATTAGCCACTCAAAAACACAAAATGGCATTTGACTTTACTTCAACATTTATTATTTGTTGTGGAGGCGCAATGGCCCAGGGGTTAAGGCAGCGGACTCGCGGTCGTAGGATCGCGGTTTCGATTCCCAGACCGGGCGTTGTGAGTGTTTATTGAGCGAAAACACATAAAAGCTCCACGAGGCTCCGGCAGGGGATGGTGGTGATCCCTGCTGTACTCTTTCACCACAACTTTCTCTCACTATTACTTCCTGTTTCTGTTGTACCTGTATTTCAAAGGGCCGGCCTTGTCACTCTCTGTGTCACGCTGAATATCCCCGAGAACTACGTTAAGGGTACACGTGTCTGTGGAGTGCTCAGCCACTTACACGTTAATTTCACGAGCAGGCTGTTCCGTTGATCAGATCAATCGGAACCCTCGTCGTCGTAACCGACGGGGAGCTTCCCATTATTTGTTATAAAGTCTCAAAATTTCCGTTGCGCAAAGTGCGACCTGGCAACTGACAAGATGCAGTGCAATCTTGTCTTTAATCATGTCGCATTTTGGAGCGACAAAAATTTTAACGGCTCGTAAAAAATAAATGTTCAAGTGAGGTTAAGAGATTTTGCGTGTTTTGGAAGAGCTAAAACATCTCCTACCCTGCATCATGCATTTTTATGTCCTTCATTTTTTGAGACAGTAAGATGTAATTTGAATAAGATTATACTACGTTTTCAGGCACTCCATTTATTTTGCATACGTATTCCAATATTTATAGTATTTATAGGTATCTGTTTGTATATTGTGCTGTGCTTTGAGTTCATTGTCAGCCCTGATCGAACAGAGGTCTCCGTGATAGGAGGTATCCGTGTTTCAATACCCATTATATTAACTCTTGTTAATAGAAGTTTCAATAACCCATTATATTAACTCTTGTTAAGTTTTGAAGAAAACAAAATGTAATTTGAAGAATATTTAGCTGCTGCTTTTTGTATCTCAAGAATGGATTGGTGGTTTTACATGATCAAAATTACCTAAATGGATGTTGATAGTTTGAATTTAAATTCATCTTGATATCACTTTTATTACAATTCCTTAAGCAGAGCTCAAATATATAACAAATATGAACTGATTAAGAGTACATTGTTGGGTGATATGGTTCACACCATTAAAAACTTTTCCATTTGTCAAATTATGATTATTATTTTGGATAAAGACGGAGAAACTACTGTAATTAAATAAATGATTGCGAAAACATTATTATCGTTGCAAGCAATTTATCACAAGCGTAAGTTTCGCATCTGCAGTGGTACAACTGTTGTGATAATAAAATATTAATAAATAAATACATATCGAACTGTTGTGTCAGGAGATTGTAGCATTATATTTTGCACACTATACAGTAATTTTGAGAAAATGAATGTAATTACTTCATTTTTTAAGAAGATAATTTTATCATATGAAGCTTTATACTATCTTCTTTAGGTACGAACTATGCCAGATTTAGCAAAGAGACACCTCATAGGAGTCAGGGAAATATGATTTACCGTAAATTATAAATTACTGCTTACTCTGAAGAAATATGATCACATCAAAATTTAATCATATGTTTGGTGTAGAACATTAAAATTTAGCGATATATTAAATAAAAATACCATATCTTAAGTTTGTACTCAGAACAAAAAGGCATGTATATAATGTGCTGTAAATAACAGGATGTAAAGTGGTAAAGCAAATGTGATTAAAACGATAGTAAATAACGTAGCAAGAATATCATGACGCTATGCATGATTACCTTCGACAAGAAATTTCCAGATCTTTATAATGTGTTAGAAACAAATTAAATGTGTGTTGCTAATGTCTTGAGAATTTTATGAACTTTCAGAAAAAGGTGAAATAATAATATTTTGGAAGAGAGGATCTCGAGGTACATAGAGCTATAAATGATAGCATGGGGTTGAAAAACCCCTTTTTGAGCAGAAAATTTTGAAGGATGCCCGTGGGACTCGAGTTCAAATTTCTTGTACACATGACAGATGTTCTACCATTGGACGAAAAAGCACTTCGAATTTTTCTTTCCATTTTAGGATTTTTATTCTTACCAGCAAAGGTTGTATGCTGTTTATGCCATAAAAATGTGATAAACTTTTAAGAGAAAGTGACATAATTCCTTATTTTGGAACGATGGATCTCGAAACACAGAAATCCATAAATTATAACCTTCAACTTTTCAATCCCGAGGGACTTTTTTCAATTTACTATTTACGTGGTATTACTTATAGCTGTATTCGCTTCGAGACCCACTGCTCCAAAAGAAAAAAATAAGAATTCAATGCTTATACACTATGCGCCTTCCTCCTTGGTTTTCGCATTTTCTAGAAATGATTATCTCCCTTATAATAACTGGCCACCATTTTAAACAACCTAAAGCAATAAAGTTGATTTACGAAATGTACTATGAGGGATTCATGTTGCCATGTATGCGTAGTATAGGAGGAACGAGTAACTATTCTCTCGATACAATTTTAGGAGTAAATCATTACTAAACGTACTAATTATAATAAAATTTAAAATTATTATCATAAATTATTATTATTATTATTATTATTATTATTATTATTATTATTATTATTATTATTATTATTATTATTATTATTATTATTATCGTTATTATTATTATTATCATCATTATTATTATAGACGTCGCAGACTATACAACATCGTGAGGTTGTTGATTGAAGATATTGTGGCTACCGTGGGCTTGTATTGTTTGTTAAGCCACAAGAAGAACCTCAGATAGTACTTTACGCAATATGTGTGCAGTTCCAAGTAATGCTGAGTTTTGCAATTCTCCTAGATTGTGGATTCTAAAGTTTCCAGGTGATTTTTCACCTAATGCTCCGATGACAATTGGTACAACCATTATGTTTGACTCTCGTAGCTACCGCATCTTAGCAATCTCAGTTTTCAAGTCTCCATATTTATCAACGTTTTCTCTCTTTTTTTTTTGATAATATGTTGATTTCCTAGCACTCTTGCTTGTCCCTCCTAAAGGTTACTATATCCGGCCTTCGGTGGTCTAACACTTTGTTTGTCTGGAAGGCAAAGTCCCAAAGGATTTTCATCTATTACCTTTTCCGGTGTATGCTGGTACTAACCGCCCATATCTTCATATCTATAGTTACTGCATAGTAACCAGTGGAGGTTTTGGGCTACCTTGTCGTGTCTACACATGTACACTTTCTGCGCAAGATTTTCACAAGCACTAACAATATGGGTCATAGTTTCGACCCTCTTCCCACACATTCTCCAGAGGTCTGTTACACTTGCGTGGTATATATTATTTTTCACTGAGTTGGTATCCAATGCCTGGTCGTGGGCAGCGATGGCTTGGCTTTCAGTATTCTTTTAGTTGAGCCACCTCCATGATGCTTCCTGGTCTTTTAATTTGCTGGTTTCAAGATGGAACTGACCATGTAATTCCATACGAAGTAGGGTTTCTTCTCTCTCTTGATCGGTATTCATGAGCACTCGCAAGTTCATTTTTGTTAACTCCTTCTGACTAGCAGCATACTGAAGCAAGTCTTGTTTGCTGTTTACCAAATATTCTGCTATGTTTCTTCTTTCTCTTTTGATTCACCCCGTACCTTAATCAGCCCACGCCCACCTTTACCTCTGTTCATATAGAGCCTGTGAACACTTGCTTTAGGGTGGAGGGCACCATGCATTGTCATTGTCTTTCGGGTAGTGCGATAGAGCTGGCAAACTCTGCTTGTGTCCGTTTCAGGATGGGTGATTATAGCGCACTACAGAAACAGCTCATATGTTGATGGCAGTCACAAGGTTCCTTGAGTTGAGCTTTGATTTCAAGAGAAATTTGAGGCACTTGAAATATGCAGTGATGACCCTATCTGTCATTTCGTTGTGCAAGATATTGTCCAGCTCCATGATCCCAAGGTACTTGTAATCATCATCATCCGTGTCTTCCATTCTCTCTCCGCTTGGCAATATTATTATTATTATTACTATTATTATTATTATTATTATTATTATTATTATTATTATTATTATTATATTATTATTTTATTATTATTATTACTATTATTAATTACTTCTATACTATTATTATTATTATTATTATTATTATTATTATTATTATTATTACTTCTATTACTATTATTATTTTATTATTATTATTATTATTATTATTATTTTATTACTATTATTATTATTATTATTATTACTATTATTATTATTATTACTTCTTATTACTATTATTATTATTATTATTTTATTATTATTATTATTATTATTATTATTATTATTATTACTATTATTATTATTACTTCTATTACTATTATTATTATTATTATTATTATTATTATTATTATTATTCTTATTATTATATTATTATTATTATTATTATTATTTTATTATTATTATTATTATTATTATTATTATTATCATTATTATTATTATTATTACTATTATTATTATTACTTCTTATTACTATTATTATTATTATTATTATTATTATTATTATTATTATATTATTATTATTATGATTATTATTATTATTATTATTATTATTATTATTATTATTATTATTTTATTATTATTACTTCTATTACTATTATTATTATTATTATTATTATTATTATTATACTATTATTATTATTATTATTATTATATTATTATTATTATTATTATTATTATCATTATTATTACTTCTATTACTATTATTATTATGATTATTATTATATTATTATTATTATTATATTAATTATTATTTTATTACTATTATTATTATACTTCTATTACTATTATTATTATTATTGATTATTATTATATATATTATTATTATTATTATATTACTATTATTATTATTACTTCTATTACTATTATTATTATTATTATTATTATTATTATTATTTTATTATTATTTATTATTATTATTATTATTATATTTCTTCTTCGTATTATTATCAATATTGTTGTTCAACATTTGGTCGTTGCTGGCTAATTTCTTCTCATCACCAGCTACACCGTGTTGTTTGGGATGTGTGCAGCATCGTGTGTTCTCTTCTGTTGCTGGGAGTGTGCAAACTCTTCCTGGCATTGTATTGCCTCAGTTCTTTTATGCTTTGAAGTGTGATACAGTATTTTCTTGTATTACTGTTTGCATTGTGCGTTGCGTGTGTAATGCATTGGTTATTTGGCTTGCTGGTGGTAGTTTATATCATTGGATAATTGCTGTATATAGTCTTGCGGTTGTGGATTGTTTTTGTTTAGGTTGTTACATTGTATTGACAGTGTTTTGCGTAGGATGTGGACTATTATTAGCGGATTTATTTTTTTTAGGCAGTGTAGTGTTGAGAATTCAGGTGTAGCTTCTCCACTTTTCATGTTCTTTTGTCATGTCCAATCTTCCATTTATTACTGGCATTGTTTTCACGTTCATGCCCCACAACTTAAATACTTCAATTTCGAGGTCTTTGTACTTTGGCCATTTTTACACTTCCTTTTTGACAATATTTTGGTTAGAAGGGACTGCAATGTCTGTCAGTAAGCAGGAGTTTTTTATTCCCCCCAATCCTTTATTATTGTTACTTCTTTACTTCTCACATCGTTCGGTCTTGTTTGTTCTGGTAGATTCTGTGAGAGCAGACAACGGCGTGGTGTCAGGGGTCTCACAGAGTTTCTTTCCGCACATTATATGCTTTGATACATGGTTGTTAATTATCATGAGAGACAATCAACTTCCAGGTGCCAATCTGAAAATCCTTGCTGTCCCCAACGGTGCCGTTTTGGGGCTTGATTTAGGGGCAGTAGTAGTAGTAGTAGTGGTGGTGGTGGAGGAGGTAGTGGTGGTGGTAGTAGTTGTAGCAGCAGCAGCAGCAGCAGTAGTAGTAGTAGTAGTAGTATTAGTAGTAGTAGTAGAAGTAGTAGTAGTTGTAGTTGTAGTAGTAGTAGTAGTAGTAGTAGTAGTAGTAGTAGCGGCGGCGGTGGTGGTGGTGATGGTGGTGATGGTGGTGGAGAAGTGGAGAGCAATGTTAGGTTAAATGCCTACTGGATGTCGAGGTAGGGAACAGATGGAAGCAGCTGCGGTCAGTTAAAAATAATATAAAGATTATAAATAGATAAGTGAGAATATGGCGAACTTGTAAATGTTAGTAAACAGAATGAAAATAAATAAATAAATAAATAAAAGATAAGAAACGAGTACAAAGGACAAAAGTAGAAGAATGATTGAGGAAGAATAACATCAAATATTAAGTCAGCCTAATGTGAAACTTCTGGCGGAATTGAATGTGTCTTAGTTGTTAAGGCTAAGATTGGTCGGTAAGTTACTTTACTAAAATTTTAATGTGACGCAGCTGAACCAAATGTAGATTACGGAAGAA
>NC_043002.1:10655617-10695617 GCF_006345805.1 Octopus sinensis
GGGTGCATCTAACATAGGAGTGCATCTGATGCGAATGTGCTTCTTATTCGCCCGCAAATATTATATTCTTACTCACACATACTCACACACACACATATATACATACATGCTCAATCACGCACACCCAGACACGCCCATGTATACACTCACGTTCGACCATGTACACACTCATGCTCACGCACACTCCGATTCCTATCAATCTCTTCATGAACTCACACTCCAGTCTTACAAACACGCCCATAATCACAATTTTCATTCAGACGCTTAGCTTCATTAACACCTAACCTATGTACACATACTCTATCACACCTGCACACATACAGTTTTCTTATGTGCACTCACACACACACAAACACATTCATAGTTTGTACACGCGCATAAAAATACAGTTACACACACAGCTAACACAAACGAAAGTAAAACGTATAAAATGGCTGAACAGAGGAATGTAATACACAACTCACATGTGCACAGACACCCAGTTACACACGTACACATGCTCACATCCATATGCGAAAGTACGGACATATTTAGAGAGGTAGGTACGTTCACAAATACAGACACACACACACACTCAGGCATATATAAATCATCTGATCTTGTTAAATCTCTTTCAGCTACTTGGCGTTTTTCAAATTTTCTCCAGAATATTTTGAAATTATGCCGTTCTAATATAGTTTCACGTGCTGAATACGAAAATCGTAATTAATTTTTTTCTTTTTTCTTCTGGGTTGGGGGTGGGGTTCTGTTTTTTCTAGAAATTAAGATTAAAGAAGTTACAAGCAATTATAATTATGTAATTTTAACCAACATATCGTTGATTGGTACTATCAGTTGTCATGGAAATCAACACAGGAAACAAAGACGAAACCTTTAGGCAGTCAATCGACTTGCTAGTAATAACAGCCGAATCTTCCTTAAACTACTCCATGACTAAAAAAGCAGAAAACACTCGCTCTCTTTACTCTCTTTTACTTGTTTCAGTCATTTGATTGTGGCCATGCTGGAGCACCGCCTTTAGTCGAGCAAATCGACTCCAGTACTTATTGTTTGGAAGCCTAGTACTTATTCTATCGGTCCCTTTTGCCGAACCGCTAAGTTACGGGGACGTAAACACGCCACCATCTGTTATGAAGCGATGTTGGGGGGACAAACACAAGCACACAAACATATACAGACACATACATACATAGTAACATACATACATACATACATACATACATACATACATACATACATACATATATTTAAAAGTATAGGCCAATCGAATGCATCTGTGGAAATTAATACCATGCAAACAGAAGAATTTGACTGATTGCATATATATGCAGATATCTATTTGCCTTGAATAATACTATGGTGGTATTTATTGGTCTTCAGTGTTGCTACTATGTTGTTAATTGTGAGATATATGTATTGTTTGATTAGTAATGATGTTGTTAGTATAGCATTATTGACTTTTTGTAAAGTAACACAAATTAATATAATGAACTATTTACTATATATGTCTGCATTAAGTATGATTATATATGTTGTAATTTCTTAATATTGGTTGATGAACTGTAACATTCAATATAGAACATTATTATGTTTATTGATATATATTGATTTATATTATTTATATTAGTATGTATGTGTATATGTATATATATATAAGGATATGAGTATATATGCACTCATATTTATATTTATATGTAAATGATTTTTGGGTATGTACTCATACCTACATTAGAATCTCCGAAGAGGCCGTAAGATAATTTTGTT
This sequence comes from Octopus sinensis, assembly GCF_006345805.1. Lineage (NCBI taxonomy): Eukaryota > Metazoa > Mollusca > Cephalopoda > Octopoda > Octopodidae > Octopus > Octopus sinensis. The sequence continues at coordinate 10,657,382 of NC_043002.1, forward strand.
AATGTCTCATTTATACCTGCAATATATGGCTAATATAGGTTAAATGAGACATACCTATCTGTATGGCCGAAACAGCTGTCAGTTATAATGTATATGTATTTTTATATCTTGTTATATTTATTTAGTTATATCTCATTATATTGATTGTAATTATTGTACTGTATTAATGCCTAATCTTAATGCTTTTGTGTAGTGTTTTAATAATGTATATGATTCGGTATTATCTGATAGTTGATGAATGATTTAGATATATTTCTCCATTTTCTCATTTTGTATTATATATATATATATATTTAAATAACGAGGGAGGTAAATTGAATCTTAATTTAATTAATATCAATTTAAAACCAGTAGCCTAGCATACAAAAATCTGAAAAATCAGAGACGTAGGTGATCTACTTCTAGCATATGGCTGTCCACATAGTGGTTTTTAGCCCTTTAAACACACAACACACACACACACACACGCATATATATATATATATATATATATATATATATATATATAATATATATATATATATATAGATATATATATATATAGATATAGATATAGATATAGATATATATATACTTATCTACATATATACGACGGGCTCCTTTCAGTTTCCGTCTACCAAATCCACTCACAAGGCTTTGGTTGGCCCGAGGCTATAGTAGAAGACACTTGCCGAAGGTGCCACGCAGTGGGAGTGAACCCAGAACCATGTGATTGGTAAGCAAGCTACTTACCACATATCCACTTCTTCTACACATTATATGACAGTATTGGTCTTGTAATTCACAATTAGAGCGCCATTGTATTGCAATACTTTCTAGAGTCACGCTAAATATGTAACCATAAATACAGATTACATACAAGCTCTACGCACGTGATTGTTATTAACACATACGAAGCATTGGTGCTCTAATTTTTGAATGTAAAACCAAAACCTCCAATTGCATTATATAATGTGTCGCCCTCTCTTTTTTATGACGTAGTTTAAAGGAGATTTGACTGCCGTATGTAGCTGGTCGAGAAACTACGTATAGTTATCTTCGTTGTCATTGCTGGTTTTCCATGACAAGACACAGTTCTGGTTGGCAACGTGTTAACAATGGACCTCTTTGATTGGTTAAGAGGACATAACTTTAAAAAATATTCTGATGAAAATTTGAAAATACTTGAAGTAGCTGGAAGAAATTTAACAACTTCAGAAAATCACATATGCAGATATGAACGTATACGCGCACACGCACACCTTTTGCAATCATGCACAAAAATATATATGAACAAAATATATTTCTTTACTGCTCACAAGGGGCTAAACATAGAGGGTCAAACAAGGACAGACAAACGGATTAAGTCGATTATATCGACCCCAGTGCGAAACTGGAACTTTATTTATCGACCCCGAAAGGATGAAAGGCAAAGTCGACCTCGGAGGAATTTGAACTCAGAACGTAACGACAGACGAAATACTGCTAAGCATTTCGCCCGGCGTGCTAACGACTCTGCCAGCTCGCCGCCTGATATATGAACAAAATAATGACACTCGATGAAAGGAACTAAAACAGAAAAGGAAAGAAAATAAGAAACGAAGAAATACAGAAAGAAAGAAAGACAGACAGAAAGAAAGAAAGAAGGAAAGAAAGAAAGAAAGACAGACAGACAGAAAGAAAGAAAGATAGAAGGAAAGAAAGAAAGATTGAAAGAAAGAAAGTAAAAGGGAAAAATATAATAGAATAACTCGGGTAACCAGTATGTTCTATAATCTGCATTTAATTCAGAGAAATGCTTCAAAGAAAGGCATGATTAACAATAATTGATTATTTATTATTATTATTATTATTATTATTATTATTATTATTATTATTATTATTATCATTATTATTATTATTATTATTATTATTATTATTATTATTATCATTATATTATTATTATTATTATTATTATTATTATCATTATTATTATTATTATTATTATTATATATTATTATTATCATTATTATTATTATTATTAGTATTATTATGATTATTATTATCATTATTATTATTATTATTATTATTATCATTATTATTATTATTATTATTTATTATCATTATTATTATTATTATTATTATTATTATTATTATTATTAATTATTATTATTATTATTATTATTATTATTATTATTATTATTATTATTAATTATTATTATTATTATTATCATTATTATTATATTATTATTATTATTATTATTATTATCATTATTATTATTATTATTAATTATTATTATTATTATTATTATTATTATTATTATTATTATAATTATTATTATTATTATTATTATTATTATTATTATTATTATTATTATCATTATTATATTATTATTATTATTATTATTGAGAACTCTGTTCGTGGATCTCAAAGAGGAACAACGTGTGTTCCTGAGCTGTAAGTTTTTGTGTAATTTTTACAGATAATATTTTTGTATCAGAAATTTTTTTACGATATTTCTGGGACCACCACGACTGGGCTCTTGCTGAGCTGAGCAGTTAGGCGCTAGTTATTTTTTCCCTTTTTGGGGCGAATTTTCAATTTAAAAGCACCGCTTTTTCGTTTTGCGAGTTTAAAATTAGCAAAAAAATGTCCTTGGAGAAGAGTGTCAGTTTTTCGTTTCATTTTTACTTCCTCCCACCACCACCACCACCTTTGCTGTCGGAAGACAGCCAAAAAATTTTTTTAATTTCTTGTCCCCATCCATTCCGCGCCTTAAAAGGCAAAGAGAGGGACGACCTAAGTCTTGCTAGCACGTGCAATGCCGAACAACGCTGAGGAAAGGAAGAAAAGAAACGCGAGAAAGAAGAGGAAAGGAGCAAGGGAATTCAGCCAATGGACGCTGCTAGCGTCGCAACACCTGTGAATCCAAGACCCCTTCCCACTACCACCATTAACGCTAACACATTGAACACCCAACAACAACAACAATATAGTGGAGGCGCAATGGCCCAGTCGTTAGGGCAGCGAACTCGCGGTCGTAAGAACGCGGTTTCGATTTCCAGACCGGGCATTGTGAGTGTTTATTGAGCAAAAACACCTAAGCTCTACGAGGCTCAGGCAGAGAGGGGTGGTGAACACCGCTGTACTCTTTCACCACAATTTTCTCTCACTCTTTCTTCCTACTTCTGCCACAAAGCAGAGGAACCATGGTGTAACGCCAACTATGGTGTGGTAAACTTTCAGACCGTAGTCTAGATTGCGAATCCTCTGTACCCCAGGATGGTTCAGCTCTCCACCCGTTAAAAGCCACCGTTTACGCAATGAGTATAACAACGTAGCTTTCGCGCCCGTGCAACCGCCTGTCTATCGTGTGTGGTGGGTGGATCTTCAAGTTGCTACACGCATTTTTAGTAGCTTAGAGTAGGCTCGAATTAGAGATTATTCTTTGTGGCTAATGGCATGAGTCCTGATTAGAAGTAGAAGAAGAAGACAACAACAATAACAACAACAACAACCCAATGCATTGAATAGCCGAGGTTTTGTTTCAATAGCAAAATCAAGCAATGAATTTATCAACGTTTCTGTAGATTCTCTCAAAGACTACAGAAACATTTTAAAAAGTAAAAAAAAGCGAAAGATTTGTTTCGATAAACACAACACCAGATATTATAGAGAAAACAAACTAACGTACCATAGTGTAAAAAAACTATACCACCTAAAAGTAAACGTATAAAACTTCCACAAAGAAGCAGTTGAAAAATGCATGCAACCATTTGGAAAGACGTAACTTATCTGGCGAGGGTAAGAAATATGGCACAATTGAAGTTAGACTTGCTGCAGAAGACGTAATAGAACAGCACTCAACGTCCCAGCTGAGAAACAGTGAACATGTCCTAGTTCTAACATACTTGGGACGGCGTGTTGCCGAGATAAAAATTCTGGAGATACCACCAGAAATGAACGCTTGCTGGATTGTCACAGCCATCCTTCTTGACTTGGAAGATAAAACAGAGTAAAACAGAGTAAAAAAATAAACTGGACAGATCAAGAATTGCAAATAATTATCCAAATAAGCCAAGACGTTTTGGAGAAAATTCTAACCAACTCAATCTTCCAGGTGGCACTCTGCTGAACGTCTTAGTTGAGGTCAGAAGGCCAAGATGCTATCTATGCGGAAAGAATAGCCACCTGAAAACCTTCTTCCCACAACTAAAACAGGTGGGTATTATCCCCTTGATACAAGCACCACCCACACCACAACAACTGAAGCAACCCCAACTACAGAAGGAACGCCAAAAACGCCACCAACAACTACACGAAAGGCAACAGCGCCAGCAACAGCAGAGGCGCTGACCACAACCACCACCACCACCACCACAGCGCCTACAAAAACAACAACAACATAGCTATTGCCAGAAGAACAGAAAAAACATCAGAAAATTTCGACCCACTGGAACTACCCTTTCGCGACTCACCACTCAGGCATGTCGTGCGGAGAGGCCGACAGAATTGAATGGACAAAAGTCATACGTAAAAGACTAAGAAATGGGCACAATAGTACAGCAACAAATAAAAAAGCCAAAAAAAAAAAATCAAAACCACCCGAAAACAACAGCAATACACCATCATCCACGCTTCCATCACCTTCACCAATACCACCAATATCAACACCGCAGACAGCCAACAGTACTGGGCACAAAAGGGTCAACACAAAAACTAAAACAAAAATAGCAAAAAACCCCCAAAACTCACCGTCATAAACACATACAACACAAACTTACTATTATACATAAAGAAAAAAAAACATCAAAATGACTAACTTTGTTTCTCCCTCTGATAACACACGGCCACCGCGCTTGCAGATACTTCGAACACCGCAAAATACATACAGAAACTGACTTTTAAGATTATGTTGAGTGTTTGTTGTTGCGTGTTAGACGGATATGGCTTTTAACTGAAGTGATAGTGAAGATCGCCCCACCGCCCTCCTTGAGTAATGCAGGGGAGGTATTTCCCTCGCCCTGTCTGGTGTTTCTGTTGAAAGAACCTGTGTGGTGGGCAAGGGTAACACGTCTATTCTCAAATCAGACACATTCCGCTTCGCTCAGCCGCCCCTCAACTTTTGAATTTTCACGTAGAATATAGAATGAGGGTCCCATGCAATGAACTTGGTAAAAATAAGTGACAATGGAGGGAAAGGATTAAGAGTGGGTAGAATTAATCTAAGCATACACGCGTATGCTATGTAACCACAGTTGAGAGTGCGCACTTGTATGTTATGGCCACTTGCATTTTATGATCTTTTATTTGTTGTTTCCTGAATTGTTCTTGTTCGAGGTTCTCTTGTATCGGGGGTGAAAAGCTGAATTCTCCATGTATACTATATGTAGTTACAATCTCGCTCGCTTTGAGCTCGTCCAATTTCTATGAACTTCACACCCACCTCTGGTTTATGTAACTTGACTTTGTAACGTCACCTTTATCATATATCGTCACACAAGCGGTATACCACCGTCTTCCGTGCAGTTGTTGCTAAAACATCGACTGGGATGGCAATGTATGCACTTCACTCAATCACCTCCACAAGCTGTTTCACCTGTGCTAGACAAAGCACTTTCAATTCGGAGTATTTGGTGATTTTTTAAAACCTTTTTACTCACAACATTCATATCATTTGGTATGGCTACTTCTTAAGGCAGCTGGAAATCCTATGCAAGATTGATGTCTTGCAAAGAGCAGCCTTATTGGGCACAGCGCACATCTTAAGGAAAGTATTATGTGTCTGAGGTCCTTGTTGTGACTTGACAGATGACTAAAGGTTCCGGTGTATTTTTACCCACACTGTGTTACGAAAGAATAATGATGATGATGACGATGATTTCAAATTTTGGCACAAGGCCAGCAATTTCGAGGAGCGGGTGAAGTCCTTTGCTTTAATCCCAGTGTTCAACTGGTATCTATTTTATCGACTCAAATGGGTGGGAGGCCAAGTCGACTCCGCTGGCATTTGAACGCAGAACGTGTAAACGGACGAAATAATAACAATAACAATAATAATAATAATAATAATAATAATAATAATAATAAAATAATAATAATAATAATAATAATAATAATAATAATAGTAATAGTAATAATAATAATAATACCAGCAGATGACAACGTGTCTCTAAAAGAAATGGAGAAACTTTCAAAATACAAAGACCTGGAAATAGAGGTAACCAGAATGTGGAATATAAAAACAGAAACAATGCCTATCATAGTAGGTGCATTAGGCATGATAAAAAAATATTCAGACAAATACATAACAAAAACACCAGGACTTACAAACACATATAACATACAGAAAATTGCACTACTAGGCACTGCACACATCCTACGCAGAACACTTTCCATACAGTAACCATCAGAGCATCACAACAAATCACAGCACATACCTAAGGCACACAGAGCTGTGCTCGGTAGTGAAGTGAAAGCACGCTATAAAAATAAAACTACTGAATAATAATAATAATAATAATAATAATAATAATAATAATAATAATAATAATAATAATAATACTGGCTTACCATTTATACAAGACAAGATTGTCTCAACTGGTACATCATGCGTATTGAGAAGAGCATTGTCGTTGTGATTTTTCTTTTCCTTTTTCTCCTTTATTTTATTTTTTTTACTTTTTGTATAAATTTTTTTTTCCTTTTCTCTCTGACCTTTCCCTTTTTTCTCTATCACATCACTTTGTAACTGAACAATCTAGTCTGTTTTATTTTAATGGCCTACCAATGTGTATAGTGCATTTCTTTGTCTATGTCAGGAAGGCACTCGGCAGGAAAAGGAAACAGAATTCAAAGAAGATGATAATGGCAATAATAATGATGCCAATTTGTGTAAATACACCTACAATTTAGGTGTATTTCAAAAATCGGCATTATTTGGAACTGCCCGCATATTGCGTAAAGTACTGTCTGTCTGAGGTCCTTGCTTTGATTTGACAGACAGTACAAACCCCGGTGGACACAATATCTTAATCAACAACATCACAATATTGGATAGTGTGTGACGTCTTAAATGATGATGATAATAATAATAATAATAATAATAATAATAATAATATAATAATAATAATATAATAATAATATAATAATAATATAATAATAATAATAATAATAATAATAACAATAACAATAATAATAATAATAACAATAACAATAATAATAATAATAATAACAATAATAATAATAATAATAATAATAATAATAATAATAATAATAATAGTAATAATAATAATAATAATAATAATAATAATAATCACTGCGTCTGTCATCATAGAGATGGGAATGTTAAGAGAAACGAAAGACCGTAGGAACAATGAACCATTCTCGAAAAGAAGAAAAGAAAGCGGAAGGATTTAAGTAAGATCCAGGAAATATGGAGAAGAAATATAAGGCTTAATTAAAGTGAACAGAAGTGAAGGAATAAGACAAACCACTTGGTGGAGAGGGGTAATTCTAGGTAAATCGGTTGCGTTAGACTCAAAAGATCAAAGAGAATAATGTTAAGATCAAAAAGATTTGAGGAAAGATGCTAATAGATAACTAAAAAGAACAAAGGAAATTAGAAAGAAAATAAATCATCTTTTCTATTATAGACACAAGGCCCGAAGTTGTTGGTGAAGAAGTCTGCTGGACTGCATCACATCAGACCTAGTGACCGACTGGTGGTTATTTTATCGATTCCGAAAGGATAGAAGACAGAGTCAGCCTCGACGTGCTAATGATTGTACACCGCCTTATTATGAAGAATAACAACAACAACAACAACAACAACAGTAGTAGTAATAATAATAATGATAATAATAATAATCCTTTCTAGTATAGGCACAAGGCCTGAAATATTTGTGGGAGAAGATGAGTCGATTACAATCGACCTAATTTTATCGACCCCGAAAGGATGAAAGGCAAAGTCGACCTAGGCGGAATTTGAACTCAGAACGTAGCGACCCGCGAAATACCTATTTCTTTACTACCCACAAGGGGCTAAAAACAGAGAGGACAAACAAGGACAGACAAACGGATTAAGTCGATTATATCGACTCCAGTACGAAACTGGTACTTAATTTATTGACCCTGAAAGGATGAAAGGCAAAGTCGACCTCGGCAGAATTTGAACTCAGAACGTGGCGGCAGATGAAATACCTATTTCTATACTACCCACAAGGGGTTAAAGACAGACAGGACAAACAAGGACAGACAAACGGATTAAGTCGATTATATCGACCCCAGTGCGTAACTGGTACTTATTTAATCGACCCGGAAAGGATGAAAGGCAGAGTCGACCTCGGCAGAATTTGAACTCCGAACGTAGCGGCAGACGAAATACCGCTAAGCATTTCGACGACAGAGATGTGGGCCTCCAGATACACGAAGGTCTGGAGGGATAATCGAGGAACCCCACCGTCCGAGATTTCCTTGAAAGCCTAGGAGCAAGGGCCCTCTCTAATCCCTTCTCTCCGACTCACAGGTCTACACTTAGAGAGGTACCATCCACTCTTGCCATTTTCGCAACTTTCAGTAATAATAATGACTTCAAATTTTGGCACAAGGTCTGCCAGTTCGCAGGAAATGGGTAAGTTGATTACAGTGACCACAACGTTTAACTGGTACTTATTTTATTGATCCCAAAGTGTTGAAAGGCAATGTCGACCTCGGCCGGATTTGAACTTCAGACCGTAACGACGGAAGAAAGTGTGCTAAGCAGAATTTTTGCCAATAATAACTTCAACAACAACTACAACAATAATAATAATAATAATCCTTTTTACTGGAAGCACAAGTCCTCAAATTTGGGGGAAGGGATTAATTCGATTACATCGACCCCAGTCTGTAACTGGTATTTATTTTATCAACTCCGAAAAGATAAAAAGCAAATTTGATCTCGGCGGGATTTGAACTCAGAACGTAGTGACAGACGAAATAATGCCAAGCATTTCACTCGGCGTGCTAAACGATTTTACCAGCTTGCTGCCTTATTACTAATAATTTAAATTTTTTTTATGCGCCCTTTTCAAGCCCAGCCAGGTTCATGGGCCCGGTTTTCCGGTTTCTGTGGCGTATGTGTTTTCTCCTAGCTGAACGGGACGCCAGTCCATCGCAGCGTTATTCAAAAAACAAGATGAGAGAGTGAGAGAAAGTTGGGGCTAAAGAGTACAACGGGGGTCGCCACCACCCCTTGGTAGAGCATCGTGTAGCTTTTAGGTGTTTTCGTTCAATAAACACACACAACACCTGGTATGGGAATCGAAATCGCGATCCTCCGACCGCGAGTCCACTGCCCTAACCACCGAGCCATTGCGCCTCCACATTATTAATAATAACGTCAACATTATCAACAACAACGACAATAACAATAACATCAACAACAACAACAACAACAACAAGAATAATGATAATAATAATGGAACATTTATCTGTGGAGTTAGCAAATCGATTTTGTTTGCTATTATGAATTTGTTCGCTGATGTTCATCGACAAATAGGAACGTCAGTGGTGGCGATGGTCGCGGCTGTGGTTGGGATAGGCGGTGTCTGGGGAGCTCACGGAATGTTAATAGGGTATGCCGGAGGAGATAGCATGACAAGGGGTATTATCTGCAATTATAGATATGATGCATTACATGGAGATAAGGATTATATGATTATGTACAGTATTCCATTCACCATATTATAGAAAACGAGAGAAAAGAAAATCTCACTGCATATACACACATATATACATACATACATACATATATATGTATATATATATATATATATATATATATATATATATATATATATAATATATATATATATATATATATTCATATATATATATATATATATATTCGTATATACATACATATATATATACATATATGTGTGTGTGTGTGAGAGTATATATATATATATATATATATATATATATATACATATATGTGTGTGTGTGTGAGTATATATATATATATATATATATATATACATATATGTGTGTGTGGTGTGTGTGTGTGTGTGAGTATATATATATATATACACGCAATAATGTTTGTTTTTATGTTAAGTTATAAGGAAAATAATTTTCCGTTAAACTGAAGGATTACTCAATACGCTTTGTGGAGTAGAAATTGAGTACTTGTTAACGAGAATAGAATTGACAGTGACTTCGAAGCTTCGGCTTGCTAATCCATCACTGGACTATCCGATGGTTGATCAGTAGGCCCAAAATACCATTTTCAGAAAAGATACTTATTAATTTCAAAGTATAAACATTTAATCTTCCTCAAAATAGGATCTTTTGATTTCATTTCATTGTTGGAGCGCTCCAGCCACTCCTGGAAAGGCCTCATGGCACTCTTCCATAGCTAACTTTTTCATAAACCTCCATAATATCATCCTCTTCCAAACGACTGTCCTCTGAGGTTCTCCTTCAGCTTGGAAAACCGAAAATCTCGGAGAGCAAGGTCTTGACTGTAGGGAGGGCGAGAGACAATTTTGAAACCCATTTCCTTCAAGTAGTTAGGTACCAAGAGCGTGGAGGCGCAATGGCCCAGTGGTTAGGGCAGCGGACTCGCGGTCATAGGATCGCGGTTTCGATTCCCAGACCGGGCGTTGTGAGTGTTTATTGAGCGAAAACACCTAAAGCTCCACGAGGCTCCGGCAGGGGATGGTGGTGATCCCTGCTGTACTCTTTCACCACAACTTTCTCTCACTCTTACTTTCTGTTTCTGTTGTACCTGTATTTCAAAGGGCCAGCTTTGTCACGCTCTGTGTCACGCTGAATATCTCCGAGAACTACGTTAAGGGTGCACGTGTCTGTGGAGTGCTCAGCCACTTACACGTTAATTTCACGAGCAGGCTGTTCCGTTGATTCGGATCAACCGGAACCCTCATCGTCGTAACCGACGGAGTGCTTCCAAAAGTTACCAAGATGAAATTGAGACAAGAAGTGTTTAGTGGTGTGTGTTTAAAGTGATGTTAAAGACGTCTCGTTCAGTCTTGAATAAAAATTTAGCAGGTCAGCTTATTAGAAGTATAGGAGCACTCCGTCGGTTGCGACGATGAGGGTCCCAGCTGATACGATCAACGGAAAAGCTTGCTCGTGATATTAACGTGCAAGTGGCTGAGCACTCAACAGACACGTGCACCCTTAACGTAGTTTTCGGGGATATTCAGCGTGACACAGAGAGTGACAAGGCTGGCCCTTTGAAATACAGGTACAAGAGAAACAGGAAGAAAGAGCGAGAGAAAGTTGTGGTGAAAGAGTACAGCAGGGTTCACCACCATCCCCTGCCGGAGCCTCGTGGAGCTTTAGGTGTTTTCGCTCAATAAACACTCACAATGCCCGGTCTGGGGATCGAAACCGCGATCCTCCGACCGCGAGTCCGCTGCCCTAACCACTGGGCCATTGCGCCTCCACCCTTATTTGATGTATACAAATGATAAACTAAAGTTACAATAGTCTAGAACAGCTATAATTGCATCTCCTAAAAATGTCTCAAGCCATTTGGAACGGAACACGTATATATCCTAATAGATATATTTACGGAAGCACTTGACTGCATCCCGTCATATGACTTTAACTATGCCGGGGCTCTACCTTGTAAGGTCAGTCGAACAAATCGCCCCTGGTACGTATATATATTCGCCAAGATAGATCGCTAGCCACTAAAACTTTTTCTATTTTCTCTCCCTGTTTATTTCTGTGTGCCTTTCTGGCGAAGAGCGTAGGCTCGAATCATAAAAGACTTTCTCACTTCCCGAGCGTTAAACTAATACATCTGTTTGTTGTTTACACACCCGTCTTTTGCTCTTTTGTAAATTCTCACTATATATATATATATATATATATATATATATATATAATATATATATATATATAATATATTTTTCGTTGTGCTTATTGTCCTGTATCTCTCTTTTTTTGCTTGTCTTGTTCCTTGGTTTGTGTCTATGTTTTTCGTCTCTCTATGTGTTCGACGTCTTTTTGGTGTCCTGTACACATATATGCGTGTATATGTACATGTAGAGGTAGGTACGTACATATATGTTTATATATATATGCATGTGTTCTATTTTATTAACATATATATATATTATATATACATATATATATACATATATATATATATATATATATATATATTATATATATATATATATATATATATATATGTATGTATATCTATATTTGTATGTATATACTTACTTGGGAATGGATGCGTGGCGTTCAATTAAATAAACGAACTATATATATATATATAAAGTTAATCCAAACAAGAAAACAAAAAAGACAACAACGCAAAGAGGTGGAACAATTAAGGTATTATTAGGCGCTCAGGAAAAAAGGGAAGAAGAAGGGTATGACGTTTCGAGCGGAGCTCTTCGTCGGAAACATAAGAGAAAGAAAGATCCCGAGGTGGGAGGACAGAGGGAAAAAAAAACGTGAGTGGTCTTCACGAGGTAAACATATATATATATATATATATATATATATATATATATATATATGTAAACATATATATATATATATGTATGTATATATATATGGCTACACGACGTCACCAACGGTGCAGGTAACAAACACACGAGAGCTAGACACAACACGTGGAGAGTAATCACAGGAAAAAAGAGTGAAATACGTAAACAACGTGAAAAAATGGAAAACAGGACAAGTTAACACTGTTACCACTTCATCAGTTTTCGGCTGTCTATATGAGGAGTAGAAAGACAGTGGACAACTTATTCTTTGTAAGCCTAGTACTTATTATGTCGGTCTCTTTGGCCGCACCGCTAGGTACGGGGAGGTAAACACACCAGTATCGGTTGTCAAGTGGTGTTGTGTGTGTGTGTGTGGAAGGTAACCAACACAGACACACAAACACACACACACATATATATTTATATACATAAGACGGACTTCTTTAAGTTTCCTTCTACCAAATTCACTCACAAGGCTTTGGCCGCCTGGAGGCCATAGTAGAAGACACTTGTCACGCAGTGGAACTGAACCCAGAACCATGTGGTTGGTAGGCAAGCTACCTACCAAACAGCCACTCCTGCGCCTATGCACAACCACTCCTATACACACACAACACACACACACATATATATTTATATACATAAGACGGGCTTCTTTAAGTTTCCTTCTACCAAATTCACTCACAAGGCTTTGGCCGCCTGGAGGCCATAGTAGAAGACACTTGTCACGCAGTGGAACTGAACCCAGAACCATGTGGTTGGTAGGCAAGCTACCTACCAAACAGCCACTCCTGCGCCTATGCACAACCACTCCTATACACACACACACACACACACACCCTTTGATACTTTGATGGGTTCGGCCAGCATTGGCCCAGGCCATGTCTAACTTAATAGCACCACCTGGTGTAGTCGTTCAAATCAGGATCCAGACGCCATGGCTGACTTAATTAGAGGGTCATTGTTTACGAAGGCATATCTGGGTTTAAGAGTTTACGAGATTTACCCGGAATTTCTTGGAGGAATTTGTCCAATCACTTGTTGAACTTTACGGGGTCTGTTTTTGTTTTAATGTGTTTTGCTGTAATACGAAAGAGAACGGGGCCAATAGAGGTTAAACAATTGGGCTGTATTGTTGCTATGAGATGCGAGTGTGAATTATGTTGTTAGCCCAAGCCTTACGTGTACCTTAAAGGTGATGCCAAAATCATTTGAGAACTGCTGATGGAATATTTTCCACGTCATGCAGATGATATAACGCGCACGGCGACGTTGAAGAGAATAAATCTTGCGAATTTCTAGTCAACCCCAATAGCTAAGGCTTGTCATACCTTCTATCTTTTTTTGTAATTGACTTTTGGACTGCTTCAACTTGCAACTACACACAAACACACACACATACACACGCGCGCGCGCACACACACCATGTATATATACATTACCAGTCACGTTTAGTGATACTTATAGCTCTTATTGGAGGCGCAATGGCCCAGTGGTTAGGGCAGCGGACTCGCGGACGGAGGATCGCGGCTTCGATTCCCAGACCGGGCATTGTGTGTGTTTATTGAGCGAAAACACCTAAAGCTCCACGAGGCTGCACAGGGGGTAGTGGCGACCCCTGTTGTACTCTTTCGCCCCAACTTTCTCTCACTCTCTCTTCCTGTTTCTTGAGTAACGCTGCGATGGACTGGCGTCGCGTCCAGCTGGGGGGAGCACATATGCCATAGAAACCGGGAAACCGGGCCCATGAGCCTGGCTAGGCTTGAAAAGGGCGCATAAATAAATAAAAGTAGCTCTTATTGGTGAAACATTGCTACCTGCTGCCTATATTAATTTTGTGCGCGCGCGTGTGTGAGTGTGTGTATGTGTGTGTGTGTGTTTGTGTGTGTGTGTGTGTCTGTGTACATAAGTATACGTTCGTGAGTGTATGTATTCGGGTTTGTGATGTCTTCTATCCTACTTACAGTCTCAATAATATTGTTTTGTTTATGCATGTATATATTTTATCTGTTCTGTCTTTTACTTGTTTTAGTCATTACACTGAGGCCATGCTGTGGCACTGCCTTGAAGAATTTCTATTATAGTCGAATCAATCAACCCCAGTACTTATATTTTTAAGCCTGGTACTAATTCTATCAGTCTCTTTTGCTGAAGTACCAAATTACGGGAGCGTAGTGGAGGACAAACACAGACACAAAGACACACCTATACACACATACATACATATATATATATATATATATATATATATATATATATATATATTATATATATATATATATATATATATATATGAAAAAACAAGTGACGATAGAAAATGCTAAAATAATTTTATAAAGAACATTTCAGTACCGGTTTCAGTCATTTGAGACCTTTTCAACTGTAACGATTAAATAATTAAATTTAGAAAGATTAAAAGAAAAGTTTTTTTAAAAGAATATTTGTATAGTGTTCAAATATAAGTGGCATTTTCCTTGTTTCTGCCTTTCTCTGTCTCTCTTGCCACTTATATTTGAACACTATACAAATATTCCTTTAAAAAAATTTTCTTTTAATTTTTCTAAATTTAATTATTTAATCGTTACAGTTGAAAAGGTCTCAAAATGACTGAAACCGGTACTGAAATGTTCTTTATAAAATTATTTTAGCATTTTCTATCTTGACTTGTTTTTTCATATATATCAACTCGTGTGTTCCTTTTCATCCTTATACACACACATATATATATATATATATATATATATATATATATGTGTGTGTGTGTGTGTGTGTGTGTGTGTGTGTGTGTGTGTGTGTGTGTGTGTTTGTGTAGGTGTGTGTATGTATGTGTGTGTGTATTAACTTTTTGAGTGAGTTATAAACAGAAGCTGCACGACAGCGTGAAGTATATTTACCCGCCTAAATGTAGCTAACCCTTAGGGGGGCGATGCTACTGTAGCTTGTAGCCCCAGGAAGACATCTCCTCCAGCTGGCTATTGACACATTATCTGTGCCCTATCAGTATTTGCAAAGGGAAGTCATCGTTCAGATAGTGTATCAAAAGCCAGCTGGAGGAGATGTCTTCCAGGGGCTACAAGCTACAGTAGCATCGACCTTTAAGGGTTAGCTAATTGTAGGTGGCAAATATTCCTCACGATATATATATATATATAACGTTAATTTAAATATCGATCTTATCAAGTGGCCAGCATGGGAATAAAAAACCTACAAAGGTAATAATTATTATTAAAATAATAATTTAGGGTATCTAAGATATACCACCTCGCTGATGAATATGGTACTTACGTTGAGGCACCATATATATATATATATACACCGTAGGCTTCTTTCAGTTTCTATCTAATGAATCTACTCATAGGGCTTTGGTCTGCCATGGGTTATAGTAGAGACACTTGCCTAAACAGTAATGCGATGAGACAGAACCCGGAACCATGTGGTTGGAAAGCAAATTTCTTACCGCACAGCCACACATACGTCTATATATTTGCGTTTTAGGCAATGCAAATCAATGTATCAGCTTACCTCATTTTATGTCCATGCGTAAATTAGTGATAAATAGATAAATACAGATTGATGGCATAAATACCGAACGAAAATAACTTCGTGAATCGATAGGATCGAACTGAAAAACCGTAGCAGTTGTACATCATTTTTCTGCAACCAATAAAAATACGAAATGCGCATTATGTACGTGTGTGAGTTGGTTGATGTGTGCGTGTGTACTTGTAATTTGCATTGCTGTTTGTTTATAAACGCATATCATTTGTACAATCGCTCACTCGTCAATATACGAAGAGCTCCATATCAGCGTGCGCGTGCATAATTCTTGTCAGTGCGTTTTTCTGTGTGCAAGATCGTATTTATGTATGTCTTAGATTGTTTACATAAAAGCAAGGAAGAAATCGATTTCGATCCAATTCGATTAACGTTTAGGACAAAAATATTTTTCTCCAAGATATCTGATATTGATTTTGTTAGCAAAGGAAACTATATGTTTATTTGTTTTTTTACTTATTTTTTTAATTATTTATTTTGCTTCAGTTGCTCGGGTATGATTACCTGAGCAACTACATGAACGGGTGTTAATGTAGGGGTGTACGGCTGGGTGGTCGTGGGTGGAGATAGAAACTGCAGTTTATTTTGGAGGCTGTGACATGATAGTAATGCTCGCGTTTGTTGATGCAGCTTTTTTTCATTATTACTGCAAGATAAGAGTTCAGTTAGTGTGAGTGCATGCATGTAAGTGTGAGAAAATTTAAACACATACATATATGTGTGATGGGGGTACATGGGCGAGTGGTTAGAGTAGCGGACTCGCGGTCGAGGAATTGTGGATTCGAATCACAGAACGGGCGATGTGTGTGTTTATGAGCGAAACACCTAAGCTCCACGCGGCTCCGGCAGAAGGTAATGGCGAATTTCTGCTGACTCTTTCGCCACAACTTTCTCTCACTCTTTCCTCCTGCATCTTGCAGCTCACCTGCGACGGACTGGCATACCGCCCAGGTGGGGAATCTATACGGGAAACCGGCCCTTCTGAGCCAGGTATGGCTCGAGAAGGACCCAACAATAACTGCACACACACACACACACGTGTGTGTGTGTGTGTGTGTGTGTATATGCGTGTGTGCAATCATACATGTACGCATAAATATATGTGTTATACTTTTAATGATCAAAAAGTTACAAAAGTATTTCATGGGTCGAGTGCTTCGTTCATGCCATTTATTAAGTAGTACGTATGAAAATCTCGGTCTCTGATATTCATTTTTAACTGTCTGTCCATTAAAAGCAATTAAAACGATAATATATTCATGTATTTGAAATCTGGGAACCCTATATGCGTGTGTGAATGAGTGTGGGTCTATATAACATAATCCTTTCTACTGAAGGCACAAGGCCTTGAAATTTCGGTACTAGTCTGTTACATCAACTCCAGTGTCTCACTGGTACTTCATTTGTCGACCCCGGAAAGATGAAAGGCAAAGTCGACCTCGGCGGAATTTGAACTCAGAATGTAACGACGGGCGAAATACCTATTTCTTTACTACCCACAAAGGGCTAAACACAGCGAGGACAAACAAGGACAGACAAACGGATTAAGTCGATTATATCGACCTCAGAGCGTAACTAGTACTTATTTATCGACCCCGAAAGGATGAAAGTCAAAGTCGACCTCGGCGGAATTTGAACTCAGAAGACATAGCGGCAGACGAAATACCTATTTTTTTAGTACTCACAAGGGGCTAAACACCGAGGGGACAAACAAGGACAGACAAAGGGATTAAGTCGATTACATCGACTCCAGTGCGTAACTAGTACTTAATTTATCGACCCCGAAAGGATGAAAGGTAAAGTCGACCTCGGCGGAATTTGAACTCGGAACGTAATGACAGACGAAATACCGCTAACAATTCTGCAGCTCGCCGCCTTATAATAACCTTTGTTTTTCTGTCGAGATACAATGGTTTCCAATTTTGGCACAGGACTTGAATTCCAGTTTTACGGGCGGGGAAAAATCCATGAAATTGATACCAGTGCGTAGAATGTACTTTTTTTATCGACTCCGAAAGGATGAAACGTAAAGTTGATCTCGGCAGAATTTGAACTCATAACGTAAAGACAGACGAAATGCTGCAAAGCATTTCGCCCGGCTTGCTAACGATTCCACCAGCTCGCTCCCTTATATCATGTTATAACAAAACAACTTAACATTAAACTGGAAACATATTCAGTACCTATAGTAGATTACTTATTTACTACACTTTTATAGGAAGAATGATGATGACTCACAGTCAACACTCTATATGTAAATGTGTATATTGTATATGTGTGTGTGTGTATGCTTGCCGTTGTACCTGTGTTTCTACACCACTATTTGACAACCGATTTTGGTTTGTTTACATCCCCGTGCATAAGTTATTTGGCAAAAGAGACCATTAGAATAAGTACCGGGCCTCAAGAGATAAGGACTTGGATTAATCTGTTAAACTAAAATCAGTCAAGGCGGTGCCACAGTATGGCCGCAGACAAATACTTGAGACAAGTAAAAGATAAAAGGCAACCCCTTGGACAGTAATGCTGCCAGTTGGAAACCTGGTCATCGTATCGTGTTACTAAGGAAAGTCAGTCAGTCCTGCAGCATGAAACTGCCAGCAAAGGTTAAACAAAAGCGAAGATTTGAACTCAATGTTTGAAATTTACAAAATTAAATATCCCATTGCAAACCATTTATTCACATGGGGTTGTTATTTGTTCCTTCTCGATCCATGCCTTGCTCGTAAGGGTCGATTTTCCGGTTTTCCGGTTTCATTGGCGTATAGGTTTCCAACAAGGACAGGATGCCATTCCATCTCAGGTGAGCTGCTAAATGCAGGAGGAAAGAGTGAGAAAAATTTGTGGTGAAAGAGTCAGCAGAAATTCGACATTACTTTCTGCCGCAGCCGCGTGGAGCTTAGGTGCTCCGCTCATATACACAGATTTGGCCCAGTCTGTGATTCGGATCCGCGATGCCTCGACCGCGATTCCACTGCTCTAACCATTCTGCCATATGCCTCCACAATTCACATGGTAGTTATTTATAATTAGTACGGCAGTGAGCAGGCAGAGACGTTAGCACGCCGGGCGAAATGCTTACCATTATTTCGTCTGGCGTTACGTTCTCAGTTCAGATTCCGCCGAGGTCGACTTTGCCTTTCATCCTTTCGGGGTCGACTAAATAAGTACCAGTTACGCACTGGGGGCGATATAATCGACTTAATCCGTTTGTCTGTCCTTGTTTATCCTCTCTGTATTTAGCCCCTTGTGGGTAGTAAAGAAATTAGTATTTCATCTGCCGCTACGTTCTGAGTTCAAATTCCGCCGAGGCCGACTTTGACCTTCATCCTTTCGGGGGCGATAAATTAAGTACCAGTTGCGTACTGGAGTCGATCTAATTGACTGACTCCCTCTCCAGAAAAAACTTCGGGCTTTGTGTCTAGAGTAGAAAAGATTATTTATTTATTATTATGTTTAGAAGGCGGCGAGCTGGCAGAAACGTTAGCACGCCGGGCGAACTCGTAGCGGAATTTCGTCTGCCGTTACGTTCTGAGTTCAAATCCAGCCGAGGTCGACTTTGCCTTTCATCCTGTCGGGGTCGATTAAATATGTACCAGTTACGCACTGGGGTCGATATAATCGACTTAATCCGTTTGTCTGTCCTTGTTTGTCCTCTCTGTGTTTTTGCCCCTTGTGGGTAGTAAAGAAATGTGTATTTTGTCTGTCTTTACATTCTGAGTTCAAATTCTACCGAGGTCGACTTTGCTTTTAATCCCTTTGGGGTCGATAAATTAAGTACAAGTTGCATACTGGAGTCCATCTAATCAATTGGCCCCTCACCAAATGTTCCGGGCCTTGTGTCTAGAGTAGAAAAGTTATTTACAATTAGTCGAACCTGGACCGCACAGGTCGAAACCAATAGCGTATTGCGAACCGTGATCATTCGGACTACAATAGAATACAATATTAACTCAAATACGGCACACGTCTATTAACTAGTCAGCGTACCAATCACGTTATTTGGGGGTTTCTTGATCTTAATGATTGATAAAGTTGAGTGAATAAGTACACAAATAACTACAAATAAATACTGAAGAAAAAAACCCATACACAGCAAAAAGTAAATCATGCTATTAATATAATCTTTAAATCGATTTAGAACAGTGATTTATGTAGCTACAGACGAGAGGTCTAAGGATTAGGCTGCAAACAAGTGTATTTTTACTATATCTTTCCTCGTGTAGTTAATTTCCCAAACTTATCTAACATTTCGATCAACAAACATAACATTAAGTTGATTGATATTTTTGAACTGAGACTCGCAACTAGCCATGTTGAAAGGTAGTTGGACGGCCTAACAAGCAGATACAATCCGCAACGTATTGCTTCCTATTGAAGTGACCTGCTGCACTGACTATTAATAGTTATGTTGGTTTTAGCTAACATAACAGTAAGACGCACGCAATGCATGCCAGGACTTTCATTAATGTATATTACTGATTTCACATTCTGCCGTATGCGAAATGGCGAAATCATTAACTTGAAGATCAATGGGTTACACGTGACGTGCATCTCTACGTCAATAGTTCTTGATATGAAGAAGTGGAGTTAAAGTTGTGTTCGAGATGTTTCCACTGATTCTTTCGAATTATGAGTAAAATTAACCCCCAATGTCACGGGGGGTAATTTTACTGCTAGTCACCTGCGCAATGTGACTATTTCGAAGGAGATAATGATAAAAAATTAGGTAAATACTCTTACTCTTTTACTGGTTTCAGTCATGTGACTGTGGCCATGCTGGAGCACCGCCTCTTGTCGAGCAAATCGACGCCAGGACTTATTCTTTGTAGGCCTAGTACTTATTCTATCGGTTTCTTTTGCCGAAACGCTAATTTACGGGGACGTAAACACACCAGCATCGGTTGTCAAGCGATGTTGGGGGGGGGGGTGCAAACACACACACACACACACACACACACACATATATATATATATATATATTATATATATATATATATATATATATACGTATATATACATATATACGACGGGATCATTTCAGTTTCCGCCTACCAAATCCACTCAGAAGGCTTTAGCCGGCCCGAGGCTATAGTAGAAGACACTTGGCCAAGGTGCCACGCAATGGGACTGAACCCGGAACCATGTGGTTCTTAAGCTACTTACTACACAGCCACTCCTAAAAGTTTTTATTTTTATTAAACATAACTAGTCAGGGAACATTTTTTTTATACCACTTCGTATGATGAGAATTTGCTGGTATCTTACTTAAAAAATATCCGACAATATGTTAAATTGATAAAGGCGGCGAGCTGGCAAAACCGTTAGCACGCCGGGCGAAATGCTTAGCGGTATTTCGTCTGTCGTTACGTTCTGAGTTCAATTTCCGCCGGGGTCGACTTTGCCTTTCATCCTCTCGGGGTCGATAAATAAAGTACCAGTTACGCACTGGGGTCGATGTAATCGACTTAATACCTATGTCTGTCCTTGTTTGTCCCCTCTGTGTGTAGCCCCTTGTGGGTAATAAAGAAATAGGTATTTCGTCTGCCGCTACGTTCTGAGTTCAAATTCCGCCGAGGTCGACTTTGCCTTTCATCCTTTCGGGGTCGATTAAATAAGTACCAGTTACACACTAGGGTCGATATAATCGACTTAATCTCTTTGTCTGTCCTTGTTTGTCCCCTCTATGTTTAGCCCCCTGTGGACAATAAAGAAATAAATATGTCAAATTCATATTGCAGTAAAGATTTCTGCAAACTTTGTCAGTTTTCTACAAAAAAGGGTTTCGTTTTCTAATCTTTAACAAAACGGTATAGGGATAGGTGTGTATTAAAGAAGTTGAATTAGCAACCAAGTGGTTTAGTGTTCAATTCTGTTGTACAGTAGCTGAAGCAAGTGCTTTTACAATAGCCTTAGGTTAATTAAGACATTGTGAATAAAAAATACCAGATGAAAACTGTCTAGAAGTTCGTGAAATATCTATGTGTGTGTGTATGTATGCGAGTCAACACCATTATATGTGTGTGTGTGTGTGTTTTTGCCGGATGATTGGCTATTAAAAAGTCATCAAGGATAAACTTTTCCAATTTGAGCAGGACACATGCGCACACTGCAGAACCAAACCCTATCAGATTGGCGGGGGATTCCCTTTTAGATCAAGACTAATTTGTTGCAAATGTTTTTATTTGTAATTGTCGGGGATTCTTTACTCTTTGACTCCGATGTTGAACAGTCAAATCTGTGGCTTTTGAGAAGGTTTCGCTTACGCTGCACTCTTCCTGCTTTTGTCACAGAGGTACAGGTAATTCAACCCTATGTCTCGATTGGATCATGAACGCCTTGTCATTCAAGTGTGTCGATTCATTTGTGCACACTGTTAACTGGAGAATATCTTCCATAAAGTGAACTTCGTTCATACCTATTTCTTTACTACCCACATGGGGCTAAAGATAGAGAGGACAAACAAGGACAGACAAACGGATTAAGTCGATTATATCGACTCCAGTGCGTAACTGCTACTTATTTAATCGACCCCGAAAGGATGAACGGCAAAGTCGATCTTAGCGGAATTTGAACTCAGAACGTAGCGGCAGACGAAATACTGCTAAGCATTTCGCCCGGCCTGCTAACGATTCTGTCAGCTCGCCGCCTTAAACTTCGTTCATACCACTCTGCAGTTACTATAAACTTTTTCACCAGCACAAGTATTTCTTGGTTAACTATCTGAGCAGCCTGTGAAGGTTCGTGGCTTCGCGATTAGAATATTCGATCGCATGGTCGCGATTTCGATTCTTGGCGCTGCGTTTTATCCTTAAGCAAGACACTTTATTTCACGTTGCTCTCGTGACTTCTGCTGTCGAAAATGAGTTGTACCTGTATTTGAAAACACTCAGCCTTGTTGCACTTTGTGCTATGCTTAATCTGTCTCAAATCTGCGTTCCGGGTACACGTGTCTGTGGAGTGCTCAGCTACATGCATTTAAATTTGTCGGGTATTTTTTAAGTAAGAGGCCAGAAAATTCTTATCATACAAAGTGGTATTGAAAAAAGTTCCCTGATTAGTTATGTTGGATCTTTTCGGTTTGAACGGCAGTTTTTAACATGATTTCTAGGTAACTAAAAAATTTTAAATTTCGTATACTGGTAGAATGTGTTTATAAAACATCTTTTTCTCTTGGCTTTATTGAGAACATTCTATTGTTTGTAAGATATTTGTTGTTTTTTCTTCAATTTCTGCAATTTCTACCAATCAATGACGTCCATTGAGGTAAAAAAACATACTGTGCCGTATGAATATGTCCCTCGTTTACGAAACAGTTTGGGTTTATTTACATTTGTGAAGAAAAAAAGATACCCTTCCCCCCCACTCCTAACCCTAAAACAGAATGAAATGCAATAGATCGATATTAGGGTCATAATTATGGGTGACAATTTCATACGACACTGCTAGAAAAAACTGCCGTTCAAACCGAAAAGATCAGTTATGTTTAGTAAAAAAATAACTTATTTACCTAATTTTTAACATCAATGATCAACGCTAGCAGGCTGTTCCGTCGATCAAATCAACTGGAACGCTTAACGACATAGCCGACAGATTCGCCAGTATATTTGAGCATCCAACATGATCTCGTTTCCTTTAGTCCACTTTAGTGTGCTGCCAGCGTTTGAAATATATCGGATTCACTGCAGGTCAAAATGCTTCGAAACACCGACGGCGGTAGTTTCGCTAGGCAATAATTAAATACTGCTAATGACGTATTTTCATCAAGTTGTATTAGCAGGAGCATACCCGAACTTGCGGCCACTTACAAAGATGAATTAGCCGTTGGCGGGACTTTCGCAAGGCAATCATTAAATACTGCTAATCACCTACTTTCATCAAGTTGTATTAGCAGGAGCATACCTGAACTTGAGGCCACTTACATGGATGAATTAGCCGTTGTTATGTTGTGTAAGAGGATAAGAGATGGAATATTGGACATCTTCGAAAACAAAGATCAAAGAAATATACTTTTCTACTATAGGCACAAGGCTCGAAATTTTTAGGGAGGGGACCAGTCGATTAGATCGATCCCAGTACGCAACATATATATTTCTTTACTACCCACAAGGGGCTAAACATAGTGGGACAAACAAGGACAGACAAAGGGATTAAGTCAATTACATCGACCCAGTATGCAACATATACTTAATTTATCGACCCCGAAATGATGAAAGGCAAATTGGACCTCGGGGAAATTTGAACTCAGAACATAAAGACAGACGAAGTACCGCTAACGTTTCTTATTTCTTTATTGTCCACAAGGGACTAAACATAGAGGGGACAAACAAGGACAGACAAGGATCAAGGAAACATCAGCAAATAAATGGACTTATTTGAGTACGGACTGGCAGTCAAAAGGCCCTGTGCGTCTGAGTGCATAAATGTGTGTGTGTGTGTGTGTGTGTGTATGTGTATACGGCGAGCTGGCAGAAACGTTAGCACGCCGGGCGAAATGCGTAGCCGTATTTCGTCTGCCGTTACGTTCTGGGTTCAAATTCCGCCGAGGTCGACTTTGCCTTTCATCCTTTCGGGGTCGATTAAATAAGTACCAGTTACGCACTCGAGTCGATTTAATCGACTTAATCCGTTTGTCTGTCCTTGTTTGTCCCCTCTGTGTTTAGCCCCTTGTGGGTAGTAAAGAAATATATATATGTGTGTGTGTGCGCGCGACGTGTGTGTATGTGTGTATACGGCGAGCTTCCACAAAGTTTCTGCCTACCAAATTGAGTAACAAGTTACTTGTCGGTTAAAGCAGAAAAGTAGAAATACTTGCCTAAGACGCAGAGCAACTAAGCCGAACCCGAAGCCACGTAGATATAAAGCTGCTTAACCACACAACTATTGCAGTTGTAACATATATTCTTTTTTATTCTTAGTTGAGCAAATCTACCCCAGAGCTTTGTAAGACTAGTACTTATCCAATCGGTCTCTTTTTGCCGAACCGCGAATTTACGGGACGTAAACATACCAGCATCAGTTGTCAAGCGATGTTGGTGGGGCAAACACAGACACACAAACATATACACACATACATATACATATATATACATATACGAGGGGCTCCTTTCAGTTTCCGTCTACCAAATCCACTCACAAGGCTTTGATCGACCCGAGGTTATAGTAGAAGACACTTGCCCAAGGTGCCACGAAGTGGGACTGAACTCGAGACCATGTGGTTGGTTAACAAGCTATTTACCAAACAGCCACTCCTGCGTCTATGTATACATATGTGTACATGTATTTGTGTGTATATTTTCCTTTTACATTTATATGTCTGTATATGTATGTGGTCTGTGTACATCTATCTGTGTATTTTGATATATATATATATATATATATATATATATATGATGGTTTAGTATGAGTATATACTGATGTGAAATATTTTAATATATTGCAATTTTAATTTTTATGTATTAATTGTATTAATCGAATTATATTTTCTATATAATTAATGACAATATGTATTTGAATCAACTCTTCGATTTAAGGTTTTTTTCCTCGATTTTTATAATTTATATTGAACACATTTATTTTGGTTATTTTGTTTATCGCTTGCCTAAGACCGTTATTTGAAAGGACCAGTGAAACAAATCCATTCTTAAAGGTGTATCCTTTAGCTAGTTTTGATCAAATTGTTATTTCGGCTCTATTTTAACAAAACTGTCCGACGAACGGGAACGTAAAACTCCGAGTAACAGCTTTTGTTATATTTCTGCTGCTTTTAAATAAAGTATTTATATGTATATATATATACTTTATTATATATATATATACAGACACACACACACACACACACACACACACACACACACATATATATATATATATATATATATATACACATATCTATACGTGTGTGTGTGTGTGTGTACGTATGTATAAGAATATACACATGTATATGTATGTAAGTATCCATATGTGCATGTAAATATATGTACGCAACGCATGTATGTAGATGTTTATATATGTACTTGCGTACGTGTACGTCTGAATATCTGTTTAGCGCACATGTATACACGTGTGCTTGTGCGTACTTGCGTGAGTGCGTGTGTATATGTGAGTAAATTTGCTCGTGCATGTGTGGGGGTAGATGAGTGTGTGTGTGTGTGTGTTAGTAAAGCATATAAGTAAATGAGATATCTAGTTAAAGTAGAGAATGTTACTGACAGATTTCTATAGATGAAGCTACTTTGGTTGTAATAGATCTCTTCACCCAACTTGGAAACTTTTAGAATCTCATTAAAAGCAGATCGATATTTTGTGAAAATGAATTGAAGTAATTGATCCAATTAACAAAATAATACTGTTAGCAATGAGATATGAAGGTGAAAGCGGCGGGCGGGAGAGGAGGAGGAGAGAGAGTAGGGGGAAGCAAACAACAACAAATTATATAATAGCAGCAGCAATGGTAGTAGTAGTAGTAGTAGTAGTAGTAGTAGTGAAAATGGTGTTGGTGGTGATTGTGCTGTTGATAGTAATAGCAGCATGTATCTATATGTATATATGCATGAACATGGATATTGTAGTGGTAGTAGTAGTAGTAGTAGTAGCATCAGCAGTAGTAGTAGTAGTAGTAGTAGTAGTAGCAGCAGCAGCAGCAGTTGTAGTAGTAATAGTAGTAGTAACAAGCGTGGTGGTAGTGGTGGTAATAGCAGTATGTACCTATAAGTATATATGTATACACATGGATACTGTAGTGGCAGTAGTAGTAGTAAGTAGTAGTAGTAGTAGTAGTAGTAGTAGTAGTAGTTAGTAGTAGTAGTAGTTGTAGTAGTAGTGGTGGTGGTGGTGATAATAGTAGTATTAGTAGTGGTGGTGGTGTTAGTAGTAGTAGTGTTGTTGTTGTTGTTGTTGCTGTTGGTGGTGGTGGTGGTAGTAGTAGCAGTAGTAGTAGTAGTGAAGAATAAAAAAGCAGGAAATAATGTGTAATGAACAGAAATGTTAGTGGCGAATGATGGGAAAGATGGCGAAAATCATGAAGACTGCGTTGTAATATGACATATTGACACAGTTCGTGTATGTAAAAAGTAGTTTTCTAAATTTACATTTCAGAGAATTTAATGCGCATTAAACAAATCTTAAGATAATCAAATACGCACACACATACATATATGTCTGTGTGTGAATATATATATATATATATATATAATATATATATATATATATATATATATATATATATATATATATATATATATATATATATAAGTGTATGTATATAATTATATATATATAATATATTATAGATATATGTATTATTTATTTTTTATATGTGTATTTTACATATATATATATATATATATATATATATAATGCATGTATATATTTATATTTCTGTGTTTTTACACACACACACACGCACACACACACACAACACACACATATATATATATATATATATATATATATATAGAGAGAGAGAGAGAGAGAGAGAGACAGCGAGATAACGATATATATGTGTATGCATGTGTATATATATATGTCTGCGTGTGTGTGCGTGTATATATGTGTATATGTGTCTATTTGTGATTGTGTGTGTGTATATGTATGTGTGCATATGTATATGGGTGTGTGTATATATATATATATGGATGTATAAACGTATGTATATCAAAAATTGTTTTTATCCTACTGATGATCAGTTCTTTAATTAGTACACTCGCATGTTCAGATACCTCATGCCATTAAATATCCATGATTAATTATATATCAATTTAATTACTTCGCCATCCATATACATTATCACTCAGGATTCTATGTCTATCATAAGATGCTATTTTCTGTTGCGTGTCTTGTCTCATCCAAGCCCTCAAGGGTGCATGTTGTTTTTCCTCTCTCTTGCAAGATAACAGACATTTTGCATTGCATAGAAGCTAACCCATCTACAAACCGCTGAATCATATTTATTTTTTTTAGATTATTAACACTATTTTCAGTAATTTTAAACTAGGTATAGATTACAGATTTCGCTCTAATATGACTAAGAAACTTCAATCAATACCTAGCCTTTGCTGGGCCAGATTTCTATGATTGGATTTTGGTGAAAGGAAACTGTGTGACACCCAATCGTGGATAGTGGAGGCACATGACCTAGTGGTTAGAGCAGCGGACTCGCGGTCGAAGGATCGCGGGTTCGAATCACAGACCGGGCGATGTGTGTGTTTATGAGCAAAACACCTAAGCTCCACGCGGCTCCGGCAGAAGGTAATGGCGAACTTCTGCTGACTCTTTCGCCACGACTTTCTCTCACTCTTCCCTCCTGCATCTTGCAGCTTACCTGCGACGGACCGGCGTCCCGTCCAGGTGGGGAACCTATACGCCAAGAAACCGGGAAACCGGCCCTTATGAGCCACGGATGGCTCAAGAAGGAAAAAACAACAATCGTGGATAAATTGCTGCTTCCGACGAGTTTGACTTTGCCTTTCATCGTTTCTAGATCGATTTAATAAATACTAATTGAGGGCTTGGGTCGATGTAATTGGCTAGTATCTTCCTTGAAAGATTGATTGATTCTAGTTTCAGCTCATGAGCTGTGGCTTATTATAAACTTACAGTATCGCCCGGCGTTGCTCGGGTTTGTAAGGGAAATAACTATATAAGCATTTTTAGAGATGTAAAGTATAATAGCCATCTCAATATGGCTAACCACAAGGTTCTGAGATTTAATAATAAATTTTTAGAGAGTTACTTCCCTTATATATGCCAAAAATGCATTAAAAATGGGAAAAATGATGGTAATTTTTTTTTAAATCGTAGACTCATCGTAGACTCATCGTAGACGCGCGCTAATACCCAGAAGGGCTCGATATGAATCACGACTATAAGATACCCGGTTTTGGTTAAACTGCACCGCAAAATGTGGGAGTAGTTAGGAATCTAAATCGAAGGGGACAGACAGCACACAACCTCTCTTTTATATATAAAATATTACATGTTATGCTGTTTTGAGGGTTGGTAACAACAAATCTCCTCAAATGCCAAGAAATTTTCTTAGGATTCTTTTTAGAATACAGATCCGCAATGCAATTCTCAATTCCGATATCACTCAGTCTCATAGGTTGCCGTTTGTTTGTTGCACCAAATGTATCAATTACGATAGGAAAAAATTGCAGCCATAGTCTTCTGCAATCTTTTCATCTCTCTGCCTGATTCCTGATATTTATAAATT
This sequence comes from Octopus sinensis, assembly GCF_006345805.1. Classification (NCBI taxonomy): domain Eukaryota; kingdom Metazoa; phylum Mollusca; class Cephalopoda; order Octopoda; family Octopodidae; genus Octopus; species Octopus sinensis. The sequence goes on from NC_043002.1 coordinate 10,686,627, forward strand.
TTTTCAGTTTCCTTTTCGTACACAGTCATTATAATTGCAAGATGTGTGATCTTTCAGTTTTATTTTTCTCACATGCGCACACAGGAGAGAGAAGTACACACACACACACATACACACACAACCATAAAAACACAAACATAAAAACACAAATAGGAACACGCAAACACATGAATATGCAGAATACATACATACAAACGTACACACATACATATATATATATACGAGCACACACATACATGCATGCATACACACACTTACATGCATGCATACATACATACATACATACATACATACATACATACATACATACATACATACATACATACAGACGGACGGACATACATTCATACATGTGTATGCGCACACAAACTTACCCACACACATGCGTACAAGTAAACAAGAACACAGCTTTAATAACGGACAGAGTCAACAACTATTGAAAAAGTTCCAAGAGGCAACGAAAATTTTAGAAAAATATATAAGTAAATGAGTGGAAATTTTACTGGTGAGTGTGTTAAATTATAAGGTATTAAAAGAGAATGACTCTCCTCAGGCACGACAGAATATGCTTCAACACACGAAAGAATCTTGCAAACCAAATCCCAAAAGAAAAAATAAATCAATATGATTATTTATTTCTATTTATTATTATTATTATTATTATTATTATTATTATTATTATTATTATTATTATTATTGTTGTTGTTGTTGTTGTTGTTGTTGTTGATGATGATGATGTTGTTGTTGTTGTTGTTGTTGTTGTTGTTATTGAGTGAGAGTGCAGTGCATGCCATCAAAGATATACTGGGGTAAAATATACGAAGCCCAGTATACCCATCATGACTATCCGTCTGATAAGGGTACACCAGGCACATGCATCACAGCCATATGTGCGTGACATGGTGATCTCATATCAAGATAAACAGCGCATGACCTTGCAGGTGGGGCACAGTTAAAATTTTCTGCTGGTCGAGTAGCCCATCCCGCTCAAAAGGTCCCTGAATGAGGGTTGTTTAAGGATGCTCAACGAACTATCTATGTTTCCAAAGGTGAATTATCCAAACCTCTAAGAATTCCTTTCAACACACGCTATGATGCTCCCCCACTACTTCTGTTCGTGATCAGAGATGCACATATCGACGGCCACTAAGGGACATGGTCAACTGGTTAAGGTGAAACAACTGACAAGCAAATCTGTGGTATTGAGCACAATATTTGCTTAAGCCCATCTTTTATACCAAGACAAAACAATATACATGATAACACTTCCAATCGGGGAGGAATTACAGCCGTGATTCGTGGTCTGCTACCACAACGGCTCCTTCATAGGATCCAGTTAGCTCAAGACATCATCAGGAGGAACCACGTCCGGTTTCGGCCCCTACTCCTCTACCGTTTTGACATGGCGGTCCCCCTTCCTTTCGGAGGTGTCTTCAGCTCTGGTGTTAGGTGCATGTCTTCTTTCTTCTTCTTTCTTCTGTTCCCTGGCCTCTTCGATGTATCATCAGCGATGTCAGACGGTGACTGACTGACGTGTCAAACTTTTCCCGTTAAATACCTGCAACTCGGCTCCAGCAGGCAGCCCCAGCAAGTTGTCACGTGACATGATAACACTTCCAATCAGTTAAGATCAGAATCCATGACAGCCACTGTCTGGTACTGCATTAGGGCATTTATTATTATTATTATTATTATTATTATTATTATTATTATTATTATTATTATTATTACTTATGGGTTTTTCTTCTTCTTTCAAATCTGCTTCCACTTCTTGCCGAGTGTCTTCCCGACTCCTAGGGCAAAGAAACTCATAGTATACATTGGTAGGCCATTAAACTAAACTCACTAGTTCGTTCATTTTTTTTTAAGTTAAATTAAAATACATGGGTAGTAATAGTTCTCACAGCGACAATGCTCTTCTCAATACGTGTGATGTACCAGTTAAGACAATATTTTGCTCTTCTTGCAGGGATGGTAAGCCAGGGATCATTCTCATTTAATTTTCGGTTCCCTTCTTGATCATTCCTAGTGCTCCTACGATCACTGGTACTGTAACCGCCTTGAGATGCCACATTTTCTCAATTTCAATGAACAGGTCTTTATATTTTTATTATTATTATTATTATTATTATTATTATTATTATTATTATTATTATTATTATTATTATTAGTATTATTATTATTATTATTATTTTCCCCTTCTTTCAAATTTGCTTCCATTTCTTGCCGAGTGTCTCCCGACTCCTAGGGCAAAGAAACTCATAGTATACATTGGTAGGCCATTAAACTAAACTCACTAGTTCGTTCATTTTTTTTTAAGTTAAATTAAAATACATGGGTAGTAATAGTTCTCACAGCGACAATGCTCTTCTCAATACGTGTGATGTACCAGTTAAGACAATATTTTGCTCTTCTTGCAGGGATGGTAAGCCAGGGATCATTCTCATTTAATTTTCGGTTCCCTTCTTGATCATTCCTAGTGCTCCTACGATCACTGGTACTGTAACCGCCTTGAGATGCCACATTTTCTCAATTTCAATGAACAGGTCTTTATATTTTTATTATTTATTATTATTATTATTATTATTATTATTATTATTATTTTATTATTATTATTATTATTATTATTATTATTATTATTTTCCCCTTCTTTCAAATTTGCTTCCATTTCTTGCCGAGTGTCTTCCCGACTCCTAGGGCAAAGAAACTTATAGTTATTATTATTATTATTATTTTATTATTATTATTATTATTATTATTATTATTGTTGTTGTTGTTGTTGTTGTTGTTGTTTTTGTTATTGTTGTTGTTGTTATTATTATTATTATTATTATTATTTTGTAATCTATATTTACATCTGATCGTCTTAATTCAATAGTATAGTCTATCTTTATGAGGAAATCCCATAAAATGTTGTAATTCTTATTCCCTAACACAGCCCATGTTCATACCACTTCTCTCTTACTCTAAACCATACCCAAGGAGCTCTTCTACCTACGCGGTTGTGCTTCACTACTATCGACTCCGTAATACTTGTAAACAAGTCGAATATCAATAATGTAAAACGGTTGCATTCAGTTTTGAAATGTGTATCATGTGGAAGTCGAGTTGTTTGCTGCCGACTTATGACTTTAAACCCCATACGATGTTCCCCATTTTGTGGGGAGGTTGGCATCTCCATTCGCTATTGTTTCTGTAATGAAAATTTGTTTTTTCTTCCTCCATGCATAAAACACCAGACGATACAGTGAAGGTTGTTTATTACACACATATGAGTGAGAACACTTTGAGATATTTTTGGTATCTAACATATGTCAGATACTGCGAGCGCTGCTTCTGATTGGTCAATCCATGGTGATGACCCGAGGTCACGGTGACAGCGCTGCTTCTGATTGGTCAATTCATGGTGATGACCCGAGGTCACGGTGACGGCACTACTTTTGTCATTCATAAGTTACAACTAAACGTGAAGAATTTAGTTATTGGGTTAATAAAATATGGTCGTTTATTCGTGTGTAATAAATAAAATACCAAACTCATTCCCTATGGATACCGTATTTATTACAACTCGTGGCTTGTAAACGTATCTAACGAGCGAAAGCGAGTTAGATACGTTTACAAGCCACTCGTTGTAATAAATATTCTCTCTTTTTGAGATGTGGAGACAGGAGCGTTGCCGGAACGCAGTGAAAGGATGTGTGAACGGGACGCGTTATGTTGCTGCTTTGAAATCAGACGACAGCGTAATTTTCAACTACAAATTTGATGACGAAATGAAAATGAAAACGTAATGAAATTTTAACAAAGAAAACATTGACGTTAACAACAGCAACAACGAATTTCATGAAAAATACAAAATGAAGAAATTTAACAGGAACACTGCAACAACAACAGACATAACAGGTCTTTCAGCAACATTACTCTACAGAGATAAGTGGAACTCTCTTTCGACTCTGATTTGAAGAAAATTTTCAAAAAATTTTCAAAAAAATGCCTGGTGAAACCTAATTTTCTTGGTGTACCACCATGTCAAAAAGATCAGATCGGAAAAACAAAATCTGTCACCTGTTATTGTCTTAACAAGGACTTTAGGGCATTTGAAAATCCGACCCCAGCACAGTCATACAAGTGCCTGAAAGATGTCTGGAGGACGTGGAGCGTATAAGAGTAGAGGTAGAAGGTAGAAAGATAAAATGTTATGCTTATGGGAGTACCACCTATCAAATCCTATCGCCAACAGTATAACCACATCTATACCATTTACACACACACACACACACACACACACACATATATATATATATATATATATATATATATATATATATATATACATACATACATACATATATATATATATATTATATATATATATATATATATATATTATATATATATATATATATATACACCAAATATATACGACGGGCTTCTTTCAGTTTCCGTCTACCAAATCCACTCACAAGGCTTTCGTCGGCCCTAGACTATAGTAGAAGACACTTCTTCAAGGTGCCACGCAGTGGGATTGAACCCGGAACCATGTGGTTGGTAAGCAAGCTACTTACCACACAGCCACTCCTACGTCTATAATTCTAAATTCTAATTTCCTAACTGACCCTATTCGTTTTCATTTAACCACTTAACGGCACTTACACTCATACACATGCACATGCGGTCACGTGTACACACATGTGAACAATACGGAGTAGTTGCGATGAATCAGTGCGGTTAGTACGAATAGTTGTGCATTGTCAAGTATGGCGAAGGCGGCGAGCTGGCAGAATCGTTAGCACGCAGGGCGGAATGCTTAGCTGTATTTCGCCCGTCGTTATGTTCTGAGTTAAAATTCCACCGAGGTCGACTTTGCCTTTCATCCTTTCAGGATCGATTAAATAGGTACCAGTTACGCATTGGGATCGATGTAAGTAACTTAATCCATTCCTCCAAATTGGAGGCCTTCTGCTTCCAGTAGAAAGTATTATTAATGTTGATATGTAGTGAACTGCCAGAATCGTTATCACACCTGGCGAAATGCTTGGCGGCATTTCGTCTGTCTTCATGTTCAGAGTTCAAATTCCTCCGTGGTCGATTTTGACTTTCATCTTTTCGGGGTCGATAAATCAAGAACAATATACGAAACTGGGATCGATGTAATCGACTGGTCCCCGCCTCAAAAATTCCAGGCCCCATGTTAATAAGGCGGTGATCTAGCAGAATCATTAACACACTGGACGGAATGCTTTGCGGTATTTTGCCCGTCGAAGGCGGCGAGCTGGCAGAAACGTTAGCACGCCGGGCGAAATGCTGAACGGTATTTCATCTGCCGTTACGTTCTGAGTTCAAATTCCGCCGAAGTCGACTTTACATTTCATCCTTTCGGGGTCGATTAAATAAGTACCAGTTACGCACAGGGGTCGATATAATCGACTTAATCCGTTTGTCTATCCTTGTTTGTCCTCTCTATGTTTATCCCTTGTGGGTAGTAAAGAAATAGGTATTTTGGCCGTCGATACTTTCTGACTTCAAATTCCGCCTAGGTCGACTTTGCCATTCATCCTCTCGGGGTCGATAAATTGAGTACCAGTGAAACACTGGGGTCGATGTGAGCGACGTTATCCCCACCCCCAAGTTGCACTTGGGGCAAAAATATGAAATCATTTTGTCTAGTATGGTTACCATAAAGGTGAATGCGAACGGCCTACTGGTTAGTGGAGTTGCAGTCACAATCGTGGTTTTAATTTCACAACCGACTGGTGCGTAATGTTTTTAAGCAAAGCATTTCGTCAGACGCTGCTCTGCGATCCCTTCGACACTGGACATGTGGTATTGGCACTCCGGCGGTTTCGTCCTTCGTTTTCCATTTAGACTGCCAAACATTGTCCGACCGATGATAACTCTGTTGTTTGACGCAGTCTAAATGGTAAACGGAGTCGTTAGCAGTCGGACAATTTTAACAGTATTTTTTCGCCGGCTCTAAATTCAAATGCCGCAGAGGTCGACCTTGAATTTCATTTGGGATCGATAAGATAAGAACCAGTCAGGTCCTGGGATCGCTGTAACTGATTGCCCCACTTCTTTCACAATTGCAGGCCTTGTGTCCAAATTGATACAAATTGGAAGGCGAAGAGCTGGCAAAATCGTTAGCACGTCGGACAAAATACGTATCCTTTTTCTTTTCTTTTAGTTGTTTCGGCCATTTGACTGCGGCCATGCTGGAGCACCAATTTTAGTCGAACAAATCGACGCCCCCCAGGACTTATTTTTTGTAAGCCTAGTGCTTATTCTATCGGTCTCTTTTGCCGAACCGCTAAGTAAACACACCAGCATTGGTTGTCAAGCGAGAGTGGGGGACAAACACAGACACAAATAACAAACACACACATACATACATATATCCGTCTACCAAATCCACTGACAAGGCTTTGGTCGGCCCGAGGCTATAGTAGAAAACACTCGCCCAAAGTGCCATGCAGTGGAAGTATGGAAGGCCAGCGGTGCCAAAATCACAAAGTATGGAAGGCCAGCCGTGCCCAAATCACAAAGTATGGCAGGCCAGTGGTGCCAAAATTGCTGAAAAATTTTTAGGGAAAATTTTCAGTGAAAATTTTCGAAAAATTTTTGGGGAAGATTTTCGGTGAAAATTTTCGAAAAATTTTAGGGAAAATTTTCAGTGAAAATTTTCGAAATATTTTTGGGGAGAATTTTCTAAAAATCACAAGGCCAGCGGTGCCAAAATAACAATGTATGGAAGGCCAGCGGTGCCAAAATCACAAAGTATGGGAGCCCAGCGGTGCCAAAATCACAAAGTATGGAAGGCCAGCGGTGCCAAAATCACAAAGTATGGAAGGTCAGCGGTGCCAAAATCAAAACGTATGGAGGCCAGCGGTGCCAAAATCAAAAAGTATGGAAAGCCAGCGGTGCCAAAATCAAAAAGTATGGAAGGCCAGCTGTGCCAAAATTGGTGAAAAATTTTTCGGGAAAATTTTCAGTGAAAATTTTCGAAAAATTTTTAGGGAAAATTTTCGATGAAAATTTTCGGTGAAAATTTTCGAAAAAATTTTTAGGGAAAATTTTCGTAAAACCTTTGGGGAAAATTATCGGTGAAAATTTTCGTAAAATACTTGGGGAAAATTTTTGGAAAAATTTTCGAAAAATTTTCGAGTAAATTTCGGTAAAAATTTTCGAAAAACCATTGGGGAAAATTTTCGGTGAAAATTTTCGTAAAATATTTGGGGAAAATTTTCGAAAAATTTTTGAGTAAAATTTTCGAAAATTGTTTGGGGAAAATTTTCTAAAAATCACAAGGCCAGCGGTCCCAAAATCTCAATGTATGGAAGGCCAGCGGTGCCAAAATCACAATGTATGGAAGGCCAGCGGTGCCAAAATCCCAAAGTATGGAAGGCCAGCGGTGCCAAAATCCCAAAGTATGGAAGGCCAGCGGTTCCAAAATCACAATGTATGGAAGGCCAGCGGTACCAAAATCGGTGAAAAATTTTTCGGGAAAATTTTCAATGAAAATTTTCGAAATATTTCCGGGAAAAGTTTTCGGTGAAAATTTTCGAGAAATTTTTGGATGAGAAGCGAGTTTCTTACCACACAGCCACGCATCGGTATTTTGTACGACTTTTCGTTCTGAGTTCAAATTCCACCGAGGTCGATTTTACCTTTCATCCTTTCGAGGTCGATAAAATAAGTAACAATTGAGTATTGGGTTGATTTAATCGGCTTCTTCCCATCACACAAAATTGCTGATTTTGCTCCAAAATTTGAAGCAAGTATTTATAAACTGGTGTTTGAGAAAACTTTAATAAGCTAGGATCTCTTTTTTACTTTTGTCTAGTGTGGAAAGCCACAGTCGAACCACACAATCACCACACAAAAAGATGTTCACACGTACGCATACACTCATATCATGTGTGTGTGTGTGTGTGCGCGCATATGTGAATCTGCACTCCACATATGTATATACGCATGCGTGTCTCCCGAATTATGTTTTGTGAAATAGTTGATTTTGGAACCGCTAAGTCATAAGTACGAACTCGGGACGTAGAGATTTCATTCCAGAAGGGCTTCAGTGTACGGTGCCTGTATTTTAAACGATATACCATTATCACACCGACCACAGTGCTTCATCGCTAAAATAACTGAACTCTCATCGCTGCACTGAGCAGATCCATCAATATGGCTCAGATCCATCTATATGGCTCAGAAACATGGACGTTATCAAAGAAGCTTGAGAGGCGGTTGGATGGAACTTACACTCGCCTCCTTATGAGAGCTCAAAATCTCTCGTGGAAGCGCCATCCAACCAAAATGCAAATATATGGGAAACTACCACCTGTATCATCTCTTGTGAAAGGTAGAAGTGTCCAGTTTGCTGGACATTGTTGTAGAGCTGAAAACGAGGTAATTTCTACTTTTCTCCTCTGGAAGCCATCTGCTCGCGATACCAGAGGGCACACACTCTTCTACCCTGATGTAATCTCCAGGGATACAGGCATCCAGCAACAGGACCTCGGTAATGCTATGATGGGCCGTGAAGTCTGGCGTAGCATAGTAAATTCCATTGTCTCGACCACGGTCGAATAATGATGATGATGAAGAGTGTGGAAAATGATGTAGGAATATTTTTGAATCCTGAACACAAGTCATATGTGATTCTTTAAGGAATAATTGAAATAAACCATTAATCTCAATACAGACTGACTATGAAAAACAAGCGATAATTTCCATGGCCAATCCCCAAGCGGTATTACATTTCTTATGCATGCTCTACAGGGATGTATACAGCATGATTTCTTAAGCTGTATGCGCCCTAGGAAGAAATGTTGGATGACGTTAGCTTCTTCTCTCGAGATACGTATTGTATTTCTTCTGCTGTTCAATGAGAGTCACAGATACTCCGTTGCAGGAAGTTATGATTGAATTCCCTCTTAACAGAGAATAAGTAGATGAAGCTGGATGTGTTACAATTACATGCTAATTAAGTCA
>NC_043002.1:10700617-10730617 GCF_006345805.1 Octopus sinensis
TTAAAGAAGATGTAGCACTTGCCGTAGATGAAGTTGGCACAAACTCAGCTACTGGTCCTGATGGATTCCCAGCAATCCTTCTCAAATCGTGCAAACGAGCCCTTGCAAAACCACTGAAGCGTCATTTTCAGAGCTTTCTTGCAAATGGTAGCTTCCAGACAAACTGAAGGAAGGAATAATATTCCCTATCCATAAAGGAGAGAACAGAGCAGATGCTAAAATATCTCTCTGACCTCACACATCAAAGTCAAGGAACGAATAGTTCGTAAGGAACAAATTGCGTTCCCTGAAGAAAGTGACTTGCTGACTGGATAGATAGATGGATAGATTGATAGATGGATGGATGGATAGATAGATAGATAGACAGACAGATAGATAGATAGATAGATAGATAGATAGATAGATAGATAGATAGATAGATAGATAGATAGATAGATAGGGAGGTAGATAGATAGATAAGTTTCTTTATTGGCCACACAGGGCTGCACACAGATGGGACAAGTTACAAGGTAGAGCTTTTCTTTTGGGGGATGAAGAGAACAAAAAACAAAAGACAAAAAAAGGGGGTGGCGTAGGTTTTCGATCAAGAGGGATCGTAAAAGGGAAGAAAAGAACAAAAACAAAAAAAAAATTGAATAAAATAAAAAGAATAAAACGAAAAAAAAGAAAAGGAAAAGGAACAAAAGGAAAGAGAAATGAAAAAAAAAGAAAAAAGGTGAAAAAAAGGGGAAGAGAAAAAAAAAGAACGATCAATAGGGATCGTGTATCACAGTGTTATGATATATGGTGTAAAGGGGAAAGCAAGTAAGGTTTATCCGTGGGAAGAAAAGCCTACGAAAAAGACCACGGTAACCTTAGATAGATAGATAGATAGATAGATAGATAGATAGATAGATAGATAGATAGATAGATAGACAGACAGACAGACAGAGAGACAGACATACAGACAGACAGACAGATAGATAGATAGATAGATAGATAGATAGATAGATAGATAGATAGATAGATAGATAGATATATAGATAGATAGATAGATAGATAGATAGATAGATAGATAGATAGATAGATAGATAGATAGATAGATAGGGAGGTAGATAGATAGATAAGTTTCTTTATTGGCCACACAGGGCTGCACACAGATGGGACAAGTTACAAGGTAGAGCTTTTCTTTTGGGGGATGAAGAGAACAAAAAACAAAAGACAAAAAAGGGGGTGGCGTAGGTTTTCGATCACGAGGGATCGTAAAAGGGAAGAAAAGAACAAAAACAAAAAAAAATTGAATAAAATAAAAAGAATAAAACGAAAAAAAAAGAAAAGGAAAAGGAACAAAAGGAAAGAGAAATGAAAAAAAAAAGAAAAAAGGGGAAAAAAGGGGAAGAGGAAAAAAAGAACGATCAATAGGGATCGTGTATCACAGTGTTATGATATATGGTGTAAAGGGGAAAGCAAGTAAGGTTTATCCGTGGGAAGAAAAGCCTACGAAAAAGACCACGGTAACCTTAGATAGATAGATAGATAGATAGATAGATAGATAGATAGATAGATAGACAGACAGACAGACAGACAGATAGATAGATAGATAGATAGATAGATAGATAGATAGATAGATAGATAGATAGATAGATAGATAGATAGATAGATAGATAGATAAGTTTCTTTATTGGCCACACAGGGCTGCACACAGATGTGACAAGTTACAAGGTAGAGCTTTTCTTTTGGGGGATGAAAAAAACAAAAAACAAAAGAAACAAAAAAAAAGGGGGTGGCGTAGGTTTTCGATAAAGAGGGATCGTAAAAGGGAAGAAAAGAACAAAAAAAAATAAATAAATAAATAAAAAAAGCTGAAAAGGAAAAGGAACAAAAGAAAAGAGAAATGAAAAAAGAAAAAAGGGGGAAAAAAAGGGCAAGAGGAAAATAAAACGACTAATAGGGCTCGTGTATCACAGTGTTATGATATATGGTGTAAAGGGGAAAGCAAGTAAGGTTTATCCGAGGGGAGAAAAGCCTACGAAAAAGACCACGGTAACCTTAGATAGATAGATAGATAGATAGATAGATAGATAGATAGATAGATAGATAGACAGACAGACAGACAGACAGACAGACAGACAGATAGATAGATAGATAGATAGATAGATAGATAGATAGATAGATAGATAGATAGATAGATAGATAGATAGATAGATAAGTTTCTTTATTGGCCACACAGGGCTGCACACAGATGAGACAAGTTACAAGGTAGAGCTTTTCTTTTGGGGGATGAAAAAAACAAAAAACAAAAGAAACAAACAAAAAAAGGGGGTGACGTAGGTTTTCGATGAAGGGGGATCGTAAAAGGGAAGAAAAGAACAAAAAAAAATAAATAAAAGGAAAAATAAAAAAAGAAAAGGAAAAGGAACAAAAGAAAAGAGAAATGAAAAAAGAAGAAAAAAGGGGAAAAAGGGGAAGAGGAAAAAAAAACGATCAATAGGGATCGTGTATCACAGTGTTATGATATATGGTGTAAAGGGGAAAGCAAGTAAGGTTTATCCGTAGGAAGAAAAGCCTACGAAAAAGACCACGGTAACCTTGGTCAATATTGTTATATGTTACCACATTTGTTTGCAAGTGGGTAACCCTCTGTTTTCAATTTCTGGGTTCATAGGATTATGCTCAAGGTGGCTTCGTCATTCATACGTGCCATCCTTGCTACATTCACCCATCTTTTTTTAAAACATTCCCTAGACAAAACTTGCCTCTCTACTCTCACTTTCCTTTTCAAGTGGTACTTGAAGAAGTTGATGAGAGATTGACCAGAGAGGAAAGTGTTTGTCTCCAATCCTTTCAGACGCGTCCACCAGATACATTCTTTCGCCATAGCCACAAGGATGATGAAAATAGCTCTTCCTTCCCGTTTGAAGGAAGGAGGCGTGACAATATTGACGATAGACTCAGCTGATAAACCGACTCGTCCCACACGTGACAGCAGTTGTTCGACATAAGCCCACAGGTCGGAAATTGTTGGACACTGCACGAGTGCGTGCAGAACGGTTTCGTCACTCTGACCGCATCTCGGGCAGGTCGGCCCCGTGTTTCTCGAGCCGTGTCTGTAGAGCTTATCCCGAACGGGTAGCGCTTCTCGGTAGCACTGCCAGGCCAGGGATCTCTGGAAGTTGTCTATGGGCCCTGGCCCGAAAGTCGTCCTGAACAGGCGGGTCAGGTACTCCTCGTCGACGTCCAGGTTCGCCCTGAGCTCGTCGTCGTACCTCCCCTCCACTAATCCCCTATAGAATGCTTTGGTTGTGTTGAAGTCACTCAAGGTCGACCCAGGACGGCAGAGTTGCTTGAGAGCAACGCGACACTCGCGGTGCCATTCGCCCTTCCTCGGCCTCTTTTTGATCCACGACTGCAGTTCGGTCATGGAGACGAGCTGCGGGAAAGCGTGCCTCACAAACGGCGACCACACCTGTTCACCGTCGTCTACGAAGAGCCTGAGATGTCGCAGTCTCAGCGCGTGTCTGCGCATCATCAACCACGACATGCCCAGTCCTCCTTTTAACGGGTGTTGACAGCAAATGGATCGCCTGACCATCAGGACGCATCCTTTCCAGATAGATAGATAGATAGATAGATAGATAGATAGATAGATAGATAGATAGATAGATAGATAGATAGATAGATAGATAGGTTTTCGATCAAAAGGGATCTTAAAAAAAAAAGATAGATAGATAGATAGATACGCTCGCCTGCATACATACATGCAATTTTGAGTGTGTGTCTGTCCACGCGTGCGGTGTAAAGAAAAACATTTTTAAAGAGAAATTTATAGAAATCAATAGGAACCTTTCTAAAAACGTTTCGTCAGTTACATGTACTTGATACTCCCCAACATGACAGCAATGGCTAATTAACAATCTTCATATCGCAACACATTATTTTAAGCTGTTTATCGCTACCATCTTCTGCTTGATTGATACCAACCGATATGGAAAGCTAGTACATCCAGTAATTAAAACAAAAAGAAAAAAAGCTTCCATTTGGGATCAAATTAATAATTTAATTGTTTTCATATTTTGGCCTGTTTTGGAAATTCTTTAAGAAAAAATATAAAAAATATAAAATACTGGGAATTGCTATTTGGGAACTGTGTCATTATATGACATTTTTGTATCTTCGTTAACAAGAACAAAAAACAAGAAAAAGACACGTGTAATGATACTGATTAGAGGAGCAATTTTAAAGAAGAGAATTTTTCAAACATTAAAGCTAATTTTCCCTGCTGCCCACTGGAAATCAAATGCGATGTGATTGTTTAGTAATAGTCTCTAAATGAATGACATTAAGTCAATTACAAGACAGAAAAAGTTTTAATCTGAAGAAACTGTAGAAAATTGTGATGGAGTGGGGTGGGGGTAAGAGGTAAGGCAAAGAAATCTAATTGGTCGAAGTTAAAAGAAAATGCGGAAAGAAATGATGTAAATAAAATAATTTATGCATGTGTATTTAATTTTTATATATATTTATGTATCTGTGTGTGCATTTGTACATTTGATTATTTCTGAGTGCGTGGTCGAATGAGCATCTAATTTTAAAATTGCTACATACATATATGCATATATATATATTATATATATATATATATATATATGTATATATATATATACGCTCACATATGCATGGAGGCATTAAATTTCTCTATAAGAACACATGAATATTATGTTTGTCTGCACATAGATATACTATGCATATATACAATAAATATTCATAAATACATATATAGCGTGTATATATATGTATTTGATTCCCTCTCTCTCTGTCTCTCTTTCTCTCTCTCCTGCGACCTGCTGCTTCTTAAACCATTCTGTTGGCCTTCGTATCTCGACCAACATGTGTCCCCGCTACAGAAACGGTAATTATTTCTACGCCAGCTATGTTGTTGTTGTTGTTTTTGTCTCATTTGGTCTAAAGTCGTATGACAACCACCGTTATATATATTTTGTTTATTCATTACTGTTTTCAATTTCGTTTTCGTCTCTTGTATTCACATCCGTCTTGTGCGTTCACATTCCTGTCTTCTACCAAGAAATCTAATGCTTACAGCTTAGTTTTTTTTCTTGGGCTGGCCGAGTTGGAGCAAATATCAGAATTGAACAGCCGAAATTTGCTATGATGATTCGGTGTCTGACTGAAGATTGAAGGCTTCGAATGATTTGTCTGTGTTCCGTGTTCGTCCCTTCCTGTATTTCACGTTCATTATATATAAAAACATTCATTCTTATATATATATATATATATATATATATAATATATATATATATAAACATATTCATACATACACATGCATACATGCATACCACTCGGACATATTTTTGCAAATATATAACATTAATCTAAAATTATGGCAATTATGTTTAAATACATCTTTTAACATTGTAAATAATTTACAATTAAAAATATTATATTAAAGCAAACCTATGAAAACGTAATTTAATATAATATTCCTGCAATTAAATTATAGATCAAACATGCGATTTTCTTTACAAAGCTCTTCATACACACACCCGTGAGTTATTTGTGTTTGTTGTTGTTGCTATTTTGGTTATTTTTAGTGGTGTTGTTTGTCTTCCTACTACAGTTTCTGCTGTTGGGTTGTTGTTTAGTTCCATATCATCCTCAATAGTTCCATATCATCCTCATAAGGGCCGGTTTCCCGGTTTTCTTGGCGTATAGGTTCCCCACCTGGACGGAACGCCGGTCCGTCGCAGGTGAGCTGCAAGATGCAGGAGGAAAGAATGAGAGAAAGCTGTGGCGAAAGAGTCAGCAGAAGTTCGCCATTACCTTCTGCTGGGGCTCTGTTTCGCTCGTAAACACACACATCGCCCGGTCTGAGATTCGAACCCGCGATCCCTCGACCACGAGTCCGCTGCTCTAACCACTAGGCCATGTGACTCCACATTATCTAATGTAACTTGCCTTTTATATAGGTTTTGTATAGGCGCAGGAGTGGCTGTGTGGTAAGTAGCTTGTTTACCAACCACATGGTCCCGGGTTCAGTCCCACTGCAAGTGTCTTCTGACCAAAGCCTTGTGAGTGGATTTGGTAGACGGAGGCTGAGGGAGGCCCGTCGTATATATGTATATATATGCGTGTGTGTGTTTGTGTGTCTGTGTTTGTCCCCCTAGAATTGCATGACAACCGATGCTGGTGTGTTTATGTCCCCGTTACCTAGCGGTTCGGCAAAAGAGACCGATAGAATAAGTACTGGGCTTACAAAGAATAAGTCCCGGGGTCGAGTTGCTCGATTAAAGGCGGTGCTCCAGCATGGCCGCAGTCAAATGACTGAAACAAGTAAGAGAGTAAAAGAGAGTAAAGAGAGTTCTTCTGCAACCCTAACAAACAGACTGAGAGGAAAATGATAAAATGTAGCACCTGTTATCGTTCTCCCTCTCTCTCCCTCTCTCCCTCTCTCTCTCCCTCACTCTCTCTCTCTCTCTCTTTCTCCCCCTCGTTCTTATCCTTTCTCTATTTCTGTCTGCTGATCGGTTGGAATAAACATTTCTAACGCGATGGAAATGACTGACAAAACTTGCCGAGTTGATCTTCATTGCACCCTGCAGTGAAAGCCCCATGTTTTGTACTTTAAACACTGCGTCTACTTGCTCATCTAGATTAATTTACCTGTTTCCTTTTGTTTGTTTCAGTAATTGGACTGCAGCCAGGCTGGAGACCCTGCCTTGAAGGGTTCATTTGAACAAATCGCCCACTGCAATCGCGTTTATTTTAACTCTAGTCCTTATATTTACGGGTTCCTTTCATCGAACGTCTAAGTTACGTTGTCGTAAACAAACCAGCATTGGCTGTCAAGAGATCGAAGAACAAACACAGACACAAGAAGAAGCACACACACTCACACACATTCATACACACACACAGACACACACACACATACACATATACACGACGGACTTCTATATTTTCCCATTAATCTGTTTTCCATTTATTTTTATCCTTGTGTTTTTGCCTTTTTGTTTTCTCTTTCCTTGCTTTATACGTTTTTTTTTCCTTTCTTCTAACTAAAAAAACTTCCTGCAGAAGAGGTCCAGTTCGTAATGTCAAAAAACACCTATTTTCTTCTTCTCTCAACTAGTGTCTGACTAGTATTGCATTTTTGCAGTACTTTGTGTTCAATCTTATTCTTGTCGCTAATCTGAGCCTATAAATACATACTCTTTTACTTGTTTCAGTCATTTGACTGCGGCCATGCTGGAGCACCGCCTTTAGTCGAGCAAATCGACCCCGGGACTTATTCTTTGTAAGCCTAGTACTTATGCTATCGGTCTCTTATGCCGAACCGCTAAGTAACGGGGACGTAAACACACCAGCATCGGTTGTCAAGCGATGTTGGGAGGACAAACACAAACACACAAACATATACACACACACTTATATATATACATATATACGACAGGCTTCTTTCTGTTTCCATCTATCAAATCCACTCACAAGGCATTGGTCGGCCCGGGGCTATAGCAGAAGACACTTGCCCAAGATGCCACGCAGTGGGACTGAACCCGGAACCATGTGGTTGGTTAGCAAGCTACTTACCACACAGCCACTCCTGCGCCTACATGAACATTTATTTAAGGTTATATTTTAGAGGTATTTTTCTGTCTGCTATTTATATACGAAAAGGTAAAGCTTCGTTATCAGAAGTGGGTAGTTAAGTAGTGAACTACAATTGTAATTAAAAGTCTAAATAAAAAGTGACTTTAGGCCACAGGAGCGAAAACCGATTAATGTCAACAGTTTAGCTAAACACATTTAATGGTCTGTAAGGAAAGATGGGTAGATGCAGAGGTCAAACACATAAAATAGAGAAAAGCAATGATGATAATTAAATATAAGAAGATTAGATTTGAAAGTCGGTCATTTTAAAAAATAGGTCAAGTATGAAAAAGAACTGCAAGGATTTCTATTGAAGTAAAGTAAATTAGAATAAAAAACATATATAAAGAAAAGGCATTTCTGTTCAATTAATGTAAGTTCACGTGTTTGTGATTAGCTATATTGTCTGTGCATTTTTGTTGTGTGCAAGTGTCTATGAGCGCACATAACGTGAATACTTATTTGTATCGTATTATTGAATAATTTTGAAATATTTTGAGCAATATTATATCTTTCATATCGCATCAGCTGAAACTGAAAATCTCAAAAAAGAACGTAATTATATTACTTAGAAAGATGTTAATTAGCGCTCTTCAGTTATTGTACGACATAAATATCATCATAAATACGAAACATGTCTGTGGAACGTGCACCATATTGGAGAAGATGTGTGAGTGTGTGTGTATGTATGTGTAGGTGTGTGTATGTGTGTTGTGTATATGCACTTGGTCTGTGAATATGTGTATATAGGTGTACGCAGCTAGTGAGACGTTTTGTCGATATTCATTTTCGCTGGTTGCGTTGAGGCAAAATTTTGTAGGGTGAATTGTGAAAATGACGTTATGGATATCGATTTTCTTGGTCTTACCAAGCGATATGTGTTTTATATGTTATAGTTTAAATGGAGATTTATTTGAACAAATCGCTCACTGCATTCGCGTTTATTTTAAGTCTAGTCCTTATTCTTACGGGTTCCTTTCATCGAACGTCTAAGTTACGTTGTCTTAAACAAGCCAGCATTGGCTGTCAAGAGATGGAAGAACAAACACAGACAAAAGGAGAAGCACACAAACACACAAACGCACACACACAGACACACACACACACACAAACACACGCACGTATACACACATACACGACGGACTTCTTTAGCAGTACATTACAATAACAGATGCGAGTTAATATTAAAACTTCCTTCGATACTTTATTTATCTATCTCCTTTTCCAATATGAAATTATAATTATTGAGGTGTCACATCACGTTTACTGCCATCGCCTGAAAAAAGGGAACTCTCCTAATATCATCTCAGAGGAATTCAAAAGTTACAGAGATGCTAGAATTCTGTCATGAAATCATTTTCAGATTATGTACAGCGTTATTTTTCTAAAATTTTTCATGGGTATTCTTTCTAAATCAAAAGAGGAGACAATTCACTACACTAACATATTAAGCCTTATGGCAGTAATTTATCCAATTTATAATTTAAATTAATCGAGATTGTATATTCATATATGTAAATTTATAAAAACACTATCATCTCTTCCTTCAACATCCTGGTTGATGAAATCAGTGCTCCACATTTTCGGCGACACATAGGCCACACGTATGTGTTCCGTAATATGTGTGTACTTTCTGAGGAAAAATTAAAATCGTCACTAATAAAATATTTATGGCATTTTATTCCTTGTTATCGATATCACCGTGATCACCGTGACCGATCAGGCTATCAGATGTTGCTACACATCGCTGGTCACAATGCTCTTTGCATTGTTTTAGCCTTCAAATGACGCCACCCCGCTGGCTAAGCGAGCAGGCCAACAGAAGAAAGAGTGAGAGAAAGTTGTGGCGAAAGATTACAGCAGGGATCGCCACCACTCCCTGTCGGAGGTTCGTGGAGCTCTTAGGTGTTTTCGCTCAATAAACACTCACAACGCCCGGTCTGAGAATCGAAACTGCGATCCTCCGACCGCAAGTCTGCTGCCCTAACCACTAGGCCATTGCACCTCCACGTTATCGATACAAGTAATGATAAATACACAAAATACACACACACGCACATAAACTCACACACACATAAATATGTGTGTATGCATGTATATTTTTTATTAGTGTCAAAATTTGAAGATGGCGAGCTGGCAGAATCGTTAACACAGCGAGCAAAAATTCTTAGCAGCATTTTGTCCGTCTTTACGCTCTGAGTTCAAAATCCGCCGAGGTTGACTTTACCTTTCATTGTTTGAGTGTCGATAAAAATAAGTACCAGGTGAGCACTGGGGTGGATGTAATCGATTTACATGCCCACCAAAAGCATTTCAGGCTTTGTGCCCATAGTAGAAAAGATTATTCGTTTCAAATTTTAATAAGCAATGAATTTAGCTGTATTCTTTGTAACTCAAGAGGATACGTAGGTGTTTTGTTTGTTATAATTCTAGGTCACCCTTGATTAAGGACACATATAACGAAAATGGTTCAAGCCACGTATTTTAGTCAGACATTGTGTATTTAAAACAATATTACTTAATATGCCCTATACCAGATTATAAATAAAGCTACAAAATATATTTAAGTAAGATTTGGCTGTCAGTTCTAGCACGTCGAGTGTCCAGTTAGAGGCCCTCCGTGTTGGTTTCGGGTGAATGTAATTCATTGCTGTTTTGATGTTCACATCGTTATCAGATGTGATTACGACGTATGTGAGGTTAAGAACGTCTTTGATAAAGAATCGAAACACTGGACCTAGTAGTAGTAGTGGTCTGTTTACCACGGCCACTTTCTGTTCTACAGTAGAAGCAAGAATGGAATTCTATGTAATCGGTAACACTAGCAGTACATTACAATAACAGATGCGAGCTTATCTTAAAACTTCCTTCGATACTTTATTTATCTATTTCCTTTTCCAATGTAAAATTATAATTATTGAGGTGTCACATCACGTTTACTGCCATCACCTGAAAAAGGGAACTCTCCTAATATCATCTCAGAGGAATTCAAAAGTTACAGAGATGCTAGAATTTTGTCATGAAAATTTGTTACCAATTCTGTGGGGTAATAAATATAATCTGGATATTGATTACTTCTGTCAAGTTTAAGTGCTTAATTGAATAATAATTTTCACTTCTATTATCGTGAAAACATATATAGCTCATTGTAATGTTTAACTGAAATATTTTTCATTCGTTCGACTAATATAGTCACTCATTAAATTTTAGTCACATTAAAAATGTGACATGTACATCAGAGGACTCAGATATCACATGTTTGTAGTCTATATTGGACTAAAAGACTTCTCTTGTTTAACAGCTTATATTTTATCTTCCTCGCCTTCAATTTCCTATGGTAATTAGCTGCATATTTTAAGCATAATAGAGCTAAAGATATATATATATATTATATATATATATATATATATATATTATATATATATATATAATATATATATATATATATATATATATATATAATATATATATATATATATAATTAATTAATAAGGGTGAGAGAATTAGATACTAATTTAATAGTATGAGCTAACAATCGTACTGACTTTCATGGGAAACATGTATTTTTGTGGTTGAAACCTTTTGGATTAACTGGTGCTAGAGTGAGCCATATAGTGACCACTCTCTTATATTTATTTTGTAAAAATATTGTAATATATTATAAAATATTATAATAATCCAGGTTTCTCGGAGCACTAGGCCACTTGGTGTTGAATAGATATACTATTAATTAGTATCTAATTCTCTCACCCTTATTAATTAATTATAATTATGCTGCATTTATTTCTAAATGCTGTATTTGTTTTCCGTGAAAGTTTGGCGCGCTGTTAGTTGGGGCATTTGAATTATAACGTCGGATGTAATCAATTGAACCACACGCGTATTTATCGTTATGGTAAAATCTGGCGTGTGATTGAGTGGATTTCATCCAGATAGTTTTGGCTGACGAGCTACAAGTGGATTTTTTTGTAAGTAAAATTACATTTAATTCATTAATAGCGAAACAATTGTCCCAAAATAATCTGTATTTTTGTTATTTTTTATTTGCCCTGTCCGTGTGAGCTAACAATCGTACTGACTTTCATGGGAAACATGTATTTTTGTGGTTGAAACCTTTTGGATTAACTGGTGCTAGAGTGAGCCATATAGTGACCACTCTCTTATATTTATTTTATTTATATATATATATATATATATATATATATATACTCTTTTACTCTTTTACATGTTTCAGTCATTTGACTGCGGCCATGCTGGAGCACCGCCTTTAGTCGAGCAAATCGACCCCGGGACTTATTCTTTGTAAGCCCAGTACTTATTCTATCGGTCTCTTTTGCCGAACCGCTAAGTGATGGGGACGTAAACACACCAGCATCGGTTATCAAGTAATGCTAGGGGGACAAACACAGACACACAAGCATATACACACACACTTATATATATCTCTCTCTATATAAACGGCAGTTTGTCTGTGCGTGTTTCTGTGTGTCTGTTTGCTTGTACCCTCACCCTGACCACGGCTTTCAACCGATTCTAATGAAACTTGACACACACATAGCCCAATGTCATAATTCAAAACTAACGCAGGGAAAATTTTGAAAAGTTCCCCCAATTCTGAAAAAAATCGATGAATTCGACATGGGGTCGAGAATCAGAAACACAAACCGCAAACTGTCTAGGGGACGTAACTCCACCTTTTTTAACTAAAAAAAAAATTTACCATCATTTTTTTCCATTTTTTTGCTATTTTTTGGCTATAACTCTCTAAAATGCTTTATAGTTATTTCCCTTACAAACCTGAGCAACGCCGGGCGATACTGCTAGTTTTGTATAAAAATGATTACGGATGAAACACAAATTACAAAACAAACAATAGAAGGACAATGTGAGGTTAAAAGAAACAAATGTGCTCCGACCCCACAAACTTGTCTTTTTAACCGACACCTTTTGGAAGTCCTTACAGCGTGTTCACACAGGGCCTTTCGTTCCCAGCATCCGTGCAACACGCATCTATCTTTTTGTTGTACGTAGACTCTGACAGACACCGCTCTGGCCCCACCTTCCTTTTCAAATGGAACGTAAAATCATTCACCAAGGCGAGACCAGAGATAATGTTGATGAAGACAACATTATTGCGAACCAAGTACCTATTTCTTTACTACCCACAAGGGGCTAAACACAGAGAGGACAAACAAGGACAGAAAAACGGATTAAGTCGATTATATCGACCCCAGTGCGTAACTGATACTTAATTTATCGACCCCGAAAGGAGGAAAAGCAAAATCGACCTCGATGGAATTTGAACTCGGAACATAGCGGCAGACGAAATACCTATTTCTTTACTGCCCACAAGGGGCTAAACGCAGAGAGGACAAACAAGGACAGACAAACGGATTGAGTCGATTATATGGACCCCAGTGCGTAACTGGTACTTATTTAATCGACTCTGAAAGGATAAAAGGCAAAGTCGACCTCAGAGGAATTTGAACTCAGAAAGTAACGGCAGACGAAATACGGCTACGCATTTCGCCCGGCGTGCTAACGTTTTTGCCAGCTCGCCGCCTTTTTGTGAACCAAGTACCACCGAGTTACATATAACTATAAGGAGCACAGGTTCTCAAGCTTTACTTTATTCTTGTTTTGTAATGCTAACATTTTTCTGTTTCGCAATTAGCATATTTCATTGTATTTCAGGATGGCTATAAAATCAATAATAAACACAAACAGTGGCTCGGTTTCACTGGTTTATTATTTATTTTATTATATAATCGATGGAGTAATCGATTGCCAGATTAATTGTTTGATTAATCAAACCATCAATAATGCTTGCCAAAGCTCTTTAGTCACCATTCGTGATCTCATCAATGATATGCTTTCTTTATGTCAGATCTGCTTCAGGTATGTTTTAGTTAATCGGTTAAATGGTTAACCAATTAACAAATGTATGATACAGAAGCGAAGTTGTAGATTCAGTTCGTGCGTCAATTATTGGCGTAAGAAACCTCTTGAGATACTACAAAATAAGTTCCATCTCACGAATTAATATTAAGAAGTTTGCGATCCAAATATAAAAACGTAGCAATTTTTATGGTTAATGTGACTTTACTGACCTCCGCATCCGATAATCAAAACTCGTGTGGTATTAGGTTATTAAATAAACATGGTTTTCAGCCTCACTTGCAGCACTTTTCTCTCATATTATTAATCATTACAATATTATTTAAATTAATATGTATAGCTTATACGCGCAGGCATGGCTGTGCGGTTAAGAAACACGATTTGAAAACCATATGCATTCACTCCCACTGCGTGATAGCTCGGGCAAATGTCTTCTGCTGAAGCCTAGGGTCGACCAGTATCGTGTGAGAGAATTTGGTTGACAGAAACTGTGTGGAGACTTGTCGTATACATACATACAGACATGCATATTCACACACACACATACGAATAAAATAGCTCACAAATATAATAGCTTCATTCTATATTTCATCACTGATATACTCTGTAATTACCATACCAAATTACTAATTGCTGCTGGTCTTCGAATTTTCATTTTCTACCAGATAGATGCAAATAACCTATACAGACTGCTATTGCCTTTAGTAGGTTATTAACCGGGTTTATTACACGGGTCCCTTATTGAGACCCGTATAATAACCTGAGCATTTTCCCTTTTCGGAACTGGCCATGGCATGAATATGAATGAAATAGACAAATACTGGTATGCTAAATACCTATTTCTTTACTACCCACAAGGGGCTAAATACAGAAGGGACAAACAAGGACAGACAAACGGATTAAGTCGATTGCATCGACCCCAGTGCGTAACTGGTACTTACTTAATCAACCCTGGTAGGATGAAAGGGAAAGTCGACATCGGCGGAATTTGAACTCAGAACGTAACGGCAGACGAAATACGGCTACGCATTTCGCCCGGCGTGCTAACGTTTCTGCCAGTTCGCTAATACCTGACAACAAAAGTTCTTCATTTATTAAAATTATCTGCGCCTCTTGACAGTGTACCGTTATTAACAAATAATAATTATGATCAGCTACACTTGAAAAGAAGTCAGCTCAAGATTTAAGATTTCCCCAAAGAGATTCGTATTGAGGAAAGGGACAGATTTATTACCTGGAGGCAAGACGACAATTATGGACACTTGCTTCTGGTTAAGTAGCCTTTATCAGCACGACTATTGTCAAGCAACGGGTGCTGAAAAGTTGCTGGCTTTAAGGGTATCGCGAAAGACTCGACCTTCCGAGTTCTTTTAAAGCGTTTAGTAAAACCTAAGGACCGCTGAGGTAAGTGTGTGGATCTGAAAGGGGAATAAGTTGAATAAAATCATAATCCTCCTGCATTTTATTTTACCCAAAGCCACCAACTTTTCAGCAACCCCACGTATATATATATCTCTTATTATAAAAGGCAGATTTTATCTGCCTCCCTTTGTCAGTTATAGAAAACTACAATATAGGATTTCTTCAATTACAATTTACCTAGCATTTTTAAGAGTAGAATGCATCGGGTCATGGCAGGTCCAGTTTTTAAAATTTAAACTCCAATTAAGCAAAATTTACAGAAAACTCACATTCTGGTGTGTATGTCAAATGCTTTTCTTAATGTGGTTTACACCACACGCACACGCACACACACAGTGTGCAACGAATAAAATGAAAGTAATTTGGAAGAGAGTAAATAGCGACAGAGTGATTTGAGGAAGACTAAACTGAAAGTATTTAAACCACTACTCAAAAAATAAAAAAACACAGCAAACAGAAACAAATAAATACATAACGATTTACTCCTCACACAATTTCTTCAATTAGAATTTACCTAAGATTTTTCAAAGTACTCCATTCGGTCATGCCATAATATATTTCTTTCAATTTCACCCCCAATTAAGACAAAATTCGAGAAAACTCAATATTTTAACATTTCACTCCGAAAGCATTGATGTACATGTGTGCGTGCGTGAGTGTGTGTGTGTGTGTGTGTGTGTGTGTTTGATGGGTTGTGCGACACAGAAAGTGTGGTGTGTAAGTGAAGTGCTTTTGTTAGTGTGTGTAAAGAGACAGACAGAGTGAAAGACAGAAATAACTGAACTTTTTTTATTCACTTTTTGTAGTGAGTGACTGAGAGAGAAAAGAGAGAGAGAGGTTATGTATGTATATATGTATGTATGGCTTCAGTGACACACACACACAAAAACACATACCTACGTACACCGAAAGCACGCACACACACACACACACAAGCGGAGCGCGAACTTCAAAATTTTGGTAGTATTAATTTGCGAGCGTACTTCTAAGCGCGCGTAATTGAAAGTTTTCACTATGATATCATCACGTGCGAAAAAATTCGAAGGGTTTTGAACAATTGAGATACAGATGTCACGCCTGTATTGAAACCATTGCTAAGCTGCCGTAATTGCTTAATTAAGACTTTGTTTAAATTGAAAGGGGCAAATATGTGACGAGGTTGAAAAAAAATACCCCAGAAAAAAAAATGTGCTGCTGGTATTTATATAATTCACTACTATTTTGCTACAATGTCATGAAAAAGAAAAAATTTAGGTATGTAAATCGAATTCGCCACCCCCTTTTCCCCGTTCGCGTTTGTGTAAAAAAAATTATTATATAAGTTTTAAAAATTATTTATTTTGTTCAAAAAATATTAATATTAATTAATTTTCAAGAATTATTTAATTTTATTCTGTAAAATAGTAATTAATTCATTTATCTGTAAATCCGCGAGGTTGTTACTCAGGCACCTAGAATGGTAACCTTCAACTAACACTATCTCCTCCGAGACCCTGCGGCGCAAGTTGACCAAAATTGAGAGTATGGTAGAAGAAGGGTTGCTCTTCCTTCCGTAGAACATAAAATTCAAATCGGACCATGTTAACACCAAAAATTATTTACATCAAAAAGATGCTTTTTTCTATGAAAATCCCTATTTTTTACGATTTTTTCACTGCTGTGTCGCCACTTTTCGGTGTATTTCGACCAGAAAAATGTTCACAAAATTTTTACTTTTCAAAATTACAATTCCAGCGGGTCGAAACAAACCCGAGCAACGCCGGGCGATACTGCTAGTATACATATAAACGACAGGCTTCTTTCAGTTTCCGTCTACCAAATCCACTCACAAGGCATTGGTCGGCCCGAGGCTATAGCAGAAGACACTTGCCCAAGATGCCACGCAGTGGGACTGAATCCGGAACCATGTGGTTGGTTAGCAAGCTACTTACCACACAGCCGATATATATGTATGTATGTACGTATGTATGTATGTATGTATGTATGTATGTATGTATGTATGTATGTATATATTATGTATGTAAGTATGTATGTATGTATGTATGTATGTATGTATGTATATCGTTGCTCGACCAATGATAAGACAAATTTTCTTTAAATTACACAGAAGGAAAAGAGATGAAATTACACTTAATGTAAGTATCAAATATGGATAATTCTTTTTGTATCGATTTTTAATTTCCCATGAATTTTCTTCTATGTAAATATGTACAGGATATCCCTATTCAATATGTCAGTTGCTTTGGCTAATGTTTTATAGTTTTGGGTTTGAAATGAATAGGTGCAGGCGTGGTTATGTGGTCAGAAGTTTCCTTTCCAGCCACATGGATCTTGATCCAGTCCAACGGCGTGGCATCTTGGGCAAATGTCTTCTAGCCGGCCAAAGTGTATTTGGTAGGCGGAAACTGAAAGAAGTCCGTCATGTATATATATATGCGCGCGTGTGTGTGTGTGTAAGTGTGTGTGTAAAGTAACAAATTGAGTAAAAAATATCCTTCAAAGGTGTGTGTTAAATATCCGATTCACTGGTACGTCAGTTGATTACCATATAAATATGTGTGTATGTGTATGTGGAGGGGTGCGTGTGTGTTTGTTCCTCACCGCCACTTGCAGCCGATGCTGCTATGTTTATGTCCCCGTAACTTTGTGGTTCGGTGAAAGAGACCGACAGAATATATACCAGATTTAATGGGGTAATTAGTACCGGGGATCAATTCATTCATTTAAAAAAAGTCCTTCAAGGTGGTATCCCAGCATGGCTGCAGTCTAATGATCGAGGCCAGTAAAAGATAAAAAGATATATATTAAATCTATTTTACTTTTAATTGACCACTCGCAAATTATAAATTTTCTTGCAAAATAAGAGATGAGTATCTTACTATAAAAGGAATTATCTGTTGAAGTTTTTAATTCCATACAAAACGTGGCCTTAAAGTGAAGATGAACTAACGTGCATTGCACATTCTAGATCAAAACATTAGACATAGAAATTTAAAGATAATCTCTCTATATATAAACCGCAAAATGTCTGTGTGTGTGTGTGTGTGTGCGTGTCCTTTATACAAATCCACAATTTTTCAGTTAGAGGGCTCGCACTCTCTATGGTCATTTAAAACCGTCCAAGGGTGGTCGTGCATATCTTTACATTTCCCCAGTCACCCCGCAAAGCCATTAAAAAATCAATAGAAGTGACTTTTTGTGAATTTTCTATCCAAAACCCAATCAAAATGCCGAAACTTGATACGTTAATTGAATGCCAGCTAGCTGTATGTGATTGGTCGGAGATTTCGACAATACTCGCGTGTATGTGCACACGCACGCAGCTGTATATGCATGCACTATGTATATGCATGCACTATGTATATGCATGCATTATGTATATGCATGCACTATGTATATGCATGCACTATGTATATGCATGCACTATGTATATGCATGCACTATGACCCGGCGTTGCCGGGTCATAGTGCTAGTTGTGTATAATTATCATACAAATTTTACATAATAAAAAACGGGATAATTAAAGCTGGAATGTCTTTGACGAGGCATGTGTTCGACCTCACCTCATCTGGAATCAGTGACAAAAACAATAGGTATAAAATTTCCTGTTTGCCAATTATAAACATACATTAAGTAGATGACTAATATTCAGCTGTAAAAAGATCTCTCTGCTTCCGAATGAGAATGGTAAGTGGTCTTGGATGTCTTAACCCATTTTAACCCGTCGAAATTTTAACCTGTCGAAATTTTGAAGATAGTTGTGTAAATAGGCATTTACATACGGAAGGCGGCGAGCTGGCAGAAACGTTAGCACGCCGGGTGAATTGCTTAGCGGTATTTCGTCTGCCGTTACGTTCTGAGTTCAAATTCCGCCGAGGTCGACTTTGCTTTTTAAACCTTTCGGAGTCAATTAAATAAGTACCAGTTACGCACTGGGGTCGATGTAATCGACTTAATCCGTTTGTCTGTCCTTGCTTGTCCCTGTGTTTAGCCCCTTGTGGGTAGTAAAGAAATAGGTATTTCGTCTGCCGTTACGTTCTGAGTTCAAATTCCGCCGAGGTCGATTTGCCTTTCATCCTTTCAGGGTCAATAAATTAAGTACCAGTTGCATACTGGGGTCGATGTAATTGACTTAATCCGTTTGTCTGTCCCCTCTGTGTTTAGCCCATTGTGGGTAGTAAAGAAATAGGTATAACGTACGGAAGCGTCTAGTTAACATTTCTTGCAGTAAATAAGCCAAATACAACTGTCCTCAAACGAGGTCAGTGGATTAAAATGGGTTAAATTCGTTTATAACCTAAATCAAACCTGAACAGTATTTATGTGCAACAGAAGCAGTATTCGTTTAGAATAGCAATCTGTGTATCGTACTCAATGCAAATACATTATCTGTTCCACATAACAAATTATTATTCAGCCGGCCAGCTAACTGCAGCATCATTGATATTTCAAATTGCTATTTTTCCATAACAATGACAACGGATTTTGTCATAATATACTGTTACCAGTATCTACATACTCTTATTCTGTTACTCTTTTACTTGTTTCAGTCATTTGACTGCGGCCATGCTGGAGCACCGCATTTTAGTCGAGCAAATCGACCCCGGGACTTATTCTATCAGTCTCTTTTGCCGAACCGCTAAGTAACGGGAACATAAACACACCAGCATCGGTTGTCAAGCAATGCTAGGGGGACAAACATACATACAAACATACACACACATATATATAAATATACATATATACGACGGGCTTCTTTCAGTTTCCGTCTACCAAATCCACTCACAAGGCTTTGGTCGGCCCGAGGCTGTAGTAGAAGACACTTGCCCAAGATGCCACGCAGTGGGACTGAACCCGGAACCATGTGGTTGGTAAGCAAGTTACTTACCATACAGCCACTCCTGCGCTTACTGACAAAGAACATCCCCCACCACCCAAGCAGAAATACCCATCTAACATTCCCACCTCCACTGCCGGACGATTTTAAAACTGCTACGATATTCAATTTTCATAGTGGCCTCGTTACCAGTCAGTTAATTCAATTTAATTCATATTTAAAAATAATCACATGTAAACAACACTAATAGGTACATTATTAACGGTAATTAAAACAAAGTTTTCTGTTGTTTATGTTTATGAAACAATTATTTAATCAGCTAATGAATCATATTGTGTTTTGATTATAAAATAAATTATAAAACATAATTAAATCATTTTAGTTAAACTTAGTGGTCAACACGTATAAGCAATGCTTATAATTATGTATATTCTGTGTCAGGCGCTAAAATGCTTCCATTTTGTATGCAAATTTTCTACTGAAGTTCGAGCTCAGATTGGCTGGTTTCCAAAACAGTCGCTTTCGACAAATCTACTATACACATGTACGTATATTTGCACGCGTGCAAGAACGTATGCATGCATGTATGTATCAATGCATAACTATTTTTATGTATACGTATGTGTACACATATAACATATATGCATTCACACACACATACACACACACATATATATATACGAAAGTGCACTACCCTGGAAACCGCAAGTGGTGAACGTGCTTTGTAGGCCCACTACAACGGACATTCCTT
This sequence comes from Octopus sinensis, assembly GCF_006345805.1. NCBI lineage: Eukaryota > Metazoa > Mollusca > Cephalopoda > Octopoda > Octopodidae > Octopus > Octopus sinensis. Next base: position 10,721,170 of record NC_043002.1, read on the forward strand.
TACCAAGGTCTCGATACTACACCTTAAGGCCTCCTACCTAAACTTTAAATGCAACTTATATATATATAGAAATATATTATAATAAAGGTAAAAATCATTAATGATTTTACCAAGGGCTCAGCGGAAATAAAACGACGGGCTTTTTCCAGTTTCCGTCTACCAAATCCACCCACAAAGCTTTGGTCGGCCTGAGGCCATAGTAGAACACACTTGCCCAAGGTGAGACGCAGTGGGACAGAACTCAGAACCATGTGGTTTGGAAGAGAGAAAGGCAAACAGGCAGACAGACAGACAAACAGACAGATAGATAGATAGATAGATAGATAGATAGATAGATAGATAGATAGATAGATAGATAGATAGATAGATAGATTGATTGATAAATAGATAGATATTACGTTGATGTCATATGTTATTACCTAACGTTTCACAATTATTTGATCAATGAGACGGCTAATGTGGCCTATAATCAACATGGCTGCCTCACAGATCAATCATTCATAAAACTTTAAGTAACGGCAAAAGATGTCAGCCAATTAGGTATTCTGCTTCTTGTCTTCTTTACGAATTCTCACGTTCTTTAATAATCTTCATATCTATATGTAAATATTTGCATGTAACAGCGTATATTTGTGCGCGTGTATGTGTGTGTGTATATATGTATATATATATATATGTACACACAGACATGTATGATTTCTTTTGAATGAAACAGTTCTAGTCCTGTAGAAGCTCCTTCTATAAAATAAAATATAATATATATATATATATATATATATATATTATATATATATATATATATATTATATATATATATATATATATATATATATATATATATATATATATACAGAATGAGATAGACAGATAGATAGATAGATAGAGAGAGATAGACAGACCGATAGAGAGAGAGAGAGAGAGAGAGAGAGATCTGCATATGTAAATATGTGCGACATTAGAACATGTATGCATGCATATGTGTGTGTGTATGTGTGGGCGCTCGCGCATGTGTAAATATATCTGATATATATATGTGTATATATATATATACACGGCCTCCAGACGACTTCGGAATCCCCTGCAACTCTTCAGGACGGTCTCCTTGTTTAACTTGGTGAATTCAGTCATAATCCTTGCCTTCAGTTGATCATTGGTGTTATACAAGGTTTTTTGCTGGTCTCTCGCTCAACTGCGCCCCACACATAATATTCAAGGGGGTTGCAGTCTGGAGTGTTAGGCGTTTAAATTTTAGGGGTGATGTGGTCGCAGAAATTTTCTGACAACTATGAATGGGGTCTCCTGCTTGTGTAGCAAGGTTTGAGCTAGAACAGCACTACCTCTACCAGTCATTTCATGTTGGTCACTGTGTTGAGCCTGAGGCCGTGTGGGAAGACGAATAGAGGTATAACGTTGCCATCACTAATGATCACTCCAAACATCATGATGGTGACTGGATATTTGATCTTTATTACTCTCGGTACATGTCCTTAAATTGCACTGTCCTCAGATTCACACTCAAACACTCTCAAATGTTCGTATTGGAGCTTCTCGCCCGAATGCCAAGCAGTCGAGTATGTCGTTTCCGAATTTCCCGAAGAGTGAATTGCACCATGGTGCTGTTTTTCACGCAGACGGTGTTCAAATGATCCTAATATAATGTGTACTCGACAAAATCAAAATCAACAATTCGCATTAGTGATATTGCAAACATAAACTAGCGACAATTTACACATCTCAGCCTCTATCTATCTATCTATCTATTTATCTATCTATCTATCTATCTATCTATCTATCTATCTATCTATCTATCTATCTATCATCTATCTATCTATCTATCTATCTATCTATCTATATATATATATATATATATATATATATATATATATATATATATATATCTATATATATATATATTATATATATATATTATATATATATATATATATATATATGTATGTATCAGCACTTCAACTCGTGACGTGCAGATAGTGTTGGCCATTTTTCTTTAAGTGCAGAAATAAAAGTCACCTTGTTTAATGCAAGAAAACTATTAATAAAAAGATGAGCAAATAAGAAACCCTATATGAGAAATGAGAAAGAAAGTTGAAAGCGTTGCACGGAAATAAAACAAAGGACGTTTTCTTTATGTTAAACAATGGATTCCGCCATGATGTCAGCATTAACTTGATTACAGGGATCGTCTGCACATCCGTGAATAGCGTCTTTCCCTCAATGACGGTGAAAATAATTGCTTAGCAATGAAGCAATAATAATCTTTGAATAATAATCTTTGATTTTCTTCCTAGAATCTGATTCTGGTAGGTGAAAAGTTAAGAAAAAGGCAAGAAAGCAGAATAGGAAACAAACTGTGATCAATAATATTGGAAGCCATTACTTACTATTTATGATATTTCAAGACAAAACACACTAAAAATGTAATAATAAATTAATAAAAATCAATTACACTTTCTAAATGAACACAGAAATTGCCCGTATCATAAGAGATTAACAACAAGTGAATGCATAAATGAATTAATGAATAAATGGATAAATGATGAATAAAAATTCTGATCTCAGATGTTGTGTGTGTGTGTGTGGTACACGTTATTAATGTAGCATTTCGATATTTAGGCATCAATCGTTTTGTGAATGTAGCGACTATGCACTCAACATGTAGTAAAAAGTAAAATAGAAATAATGACATGCAGGAGAACGATGTTTCATGCAGTCGCGGTAGCAGCGGCAACTGCAGAAGCAGTATCAGAAGCAGCAGTGTTAGAAGTAGTAGTAGTAGTAGCAGCAGCAGTAGTAGTACAGCAGCAGCAGTAGTAGTAGTAACTGCAGTAGTAGTAGTAGCAGCAGCAGCATTTGCAGTGGCAGTAGTAGCAGCAGCAACAGTTGTAGTAGTAGTAGTAGTAGCTGCAGTAGTAATAGTAGTAGTAGTAGTAGTAGTAGTAGTAGTAGTAGTAGTAGCAACAGCAACAGCAGCGGCAATGTCAGCTGCAGCAGTCGTGGTAGCAGCAGCACTAGTAGTAGTAGTAGTAGTAGTAGTAGTAGTGCAGTAGTAATAGTAGTAGTAGTAGTAGTAGTAGTAGCAGCTGCAGTAGAAGTAGTAGTAGTAGCAGTAGTAGTAGCAGCTGCAGTAGAAGTAGTAGTAGTAGTAGTAGTAGTAGTAGTAGTAGTAGTAGTAGTAGTAGTAGTAGTTCAATAATTCTTACACACCTGACATTTGTGATGACAGGAACATCACTTCCGAAGCAACATTCTCCTCTCTCGATTACAATAAAACAATTGTTTGTATTTTTTTTTTGTGTGTGCATTTTTTTTTACGTAGATTTCGTATCGCATCCTTTACACTTTCCATATTATTCACACACACACATACCCAAAAAAAATCATATTCCCACAGCAAATAAAGACAACCCCATTATCTACGACATCTCAACAACAACACCAACAACAGCAACGACACCACCACCAACAACAACAACAGCAACATCACATTACAACATTAATAATATGTATCTTTAACAAGTTCGCAAAGTCACCAAGAACACCAAAGTAAAATGAAACACGGCACTACAGAACTTGAAACAAATCGGCGCATTTACGATACCAGCATTATACTAAAATAAAAACAACACTATCACATCAAAAACAACGCTATAACATCACTAAGCGCAATATAACTACAACAACATAATGACAATATCACTAAGAGAAGCTATATTAATGGCGGATATAAATAAATCGATAGTACTTCAGCGTTGGATAATTTTTTTCTGTGTGTATGTGTGCGCGTATGTGTTTGTGTTTGTGTCTATATTTTTGTTTTCAGTGAAACAATATTAAAATACAAAAAAAAAAAATAATCTTCAAGAGAATTATGATTATTTCTCTGGAACAACCATATTCTCTTGATTCGCTACCAATCAGTCCAAGGTTAGAGTTTGTTTTCTTCTCAGCAACGATCCAATTACGAGTTACTTTCTTTAATTCACTTCAAAGCCAATCTAAATTTATCATCTATTTTAGAAACATATAGCTATTAGTAAGTTCATTTGGTTCCTTATCATCCAATTCGGAAGATAAAGTTCTTAATTTTGTAACACCCATTTTTTTAATGCTATTATAACATGACGTTTGATAAACAGTAACAAATTAGATACGGTCGAGTACCAGGTACTTTTAAATAAATATTGGCGCCGAAAGTATTATGTAAATGCGTGGTCGTGCCTATACACATGCTGCTGCATCTATGTACGCGTGAATGTATGCATTATCTTCAGTTTCTAATCATTTGAAGTCTCTCTGGAAAGAAAGAGCTGATTGTAACAAAGATACAAAGCTCCATCATTGGAAGTCAGGTAACAAAAGAAAATACAATGTCAGATTTTGACATGAGAATATTCGTACCTATCTTTACTGCTTTGCATACAGTTTATATTTGTAATCTCCATGCTAGTTAATTGATTTCTTTTCTGTACGTACGTGTGTATGTATGTATGTATGTATGTATGCATGTATGTATGTATGTATGTATGTATGTATGTATGTATGTATGTATGTATGTATGTATGTATGTATATATGTATGTATGTATGTATGAATGTATTCAGTTTTATTTCCCGCTTTCTTGTCAATAAAGAATCGGTTTCTAATCTAGATCCAAGGCTCCTTGTATGTATGTATGTATGTATTATGTCAGTATTCAGTTTTATTTCAAGATTTCTTGTCAATACAGAAAGAGTCGGTTTCTAAACTAGACCGGAGGCTCCTTCACTGGAATTTCAATATCAACAACAGGGTATTTTTGTTTCCATAAATGTATGTATATATGTATGCATGTATTATGCATGTATGTATGTATGTGCAGATTTGTATGTTTTATGTATGTATTCTCATGCATATAGTTGCATATCTAGACACGCTCATATATTTAAATGATAAACTTCTGGAAAGTTTTACAGATTTTTACAGTTCCAGTGATGAATTGGAGCTGTAGTTGTCGAATTAGTTTTCTCCTTTCTGGTTTTGAGATGCCTAATTTCTCAGGATTGGTTTTTAGGCAGTGTGTTACATATCCTAGGGCCCAATAATTACAGTTAACTTGCATGTATGTATGTATGTATGTATGTATGTATGTATGTATGTATGTATGTATGTATGTATGTATGTATGTGTTGGTATATGTATGTGTGGGCTTCTGTTTTATTTTTAATATTATTATATAGACGGAGCTGCAAGCAAGGTGTTCGCTGAAGTTATAAAAAGCATCGACCCTCATAAGATTCATTGGTGCTAGGGTGATTTTGACTCACGAAACATAACGATATCGAAAAACCTGATATCCCAGAGTTCCTAACGTTATTAGACAGAATGTGATATGAACACGTTCTTCGTAAAAGAGAAGCTCTTCTCCTGTGATAAAACACAACAGCAATTAGCATATTCAGGTTCGAATAGATCGGAACATATGCAGTACATCGTTTGAAATATATGTTGCAAAAGCGAGTTAACTTCCAGTCCAGAACCAAGGCTCTTATTAATTTCGGTAGTCGTGTAAGCGTGTATGCAGATATAACATTACAAGCGTGAGATTTTATGCTTTGGCTTATTTGTGGATCTACACCCTTAAACTTCTCCCTTATTTTGCATCTTTTCACATATCCATTAATGGACAATCCTTATATCTGAATTAGCTCTTTGTAGTTTTGTGAAATTCAACTGCTTAAGAATAATGCTCCGGCATCCATCTATCCATCCATCCATCCATCCATCCATCCCTTTATCCATCCATTTCCTGAGCCCACTATTCTTTGTAGGATCCAGGAAGTGACATCCTTAGACACATCTCACCTCCTCCTTAGAGCTCTATCAGAACCAACCGTCATTAAATTTTCCAGCTTGATTCCCATGCACGACCAACTGAGACTATAAAACCCTCTTCTTCTTGATCTACAAACAAGAACGGACGAAGGGATTAAGTCGATTATATCGACCCCAGTGCGTAACTGGTACTTAATTTATCGACTGCGAAAGGATGAAAGGCAAAGTTGACCTCGGCGGAAGACGAAATACGGCTACGCATTTCGCCCGGAGTACTAACGTTTCTGCCAGCTCGCCACCTTCTCTACGTCTGTTTCGCCACTGTCTCTCTATGTCTGTTTCTGCATCTCTGTCACGCTCTATCTCTCCCTTTCTTTTTTCTTTCATTTCCCTTTCTTACTTTCCTTATTTATTCATTTATTTCTCTCTCTCTCTCTCTCCTTCCCTCTTAGTATATTTCTGCTTATGTGTCTGGGGAGAGACAATGTATTTATGTTAATAGCATTCAATTAGTAAATCGTAATGTCTCTCTCCTCTCCTTTTTCCTGTATCTCTCTCCCCATCCCACCCCTCTTTTTTTCAATGAGCACATTTCTCTGAATGTGTATGAGGGGGGAGAAAATATTTATGTGAATCGACTTCGATTAATAAATTAGAATCACTCTCTCTCTCTCTCTCTCTCTCTCTCTCTTTCTATACTTTCTCCCTCTCTGCACTCTCTCTCTCTCTCTCTCTCAAATCTCTCACTCTCTCTTTCTCTCTCTCTTTTTCTGCCCAGCATTACTATCATACCTAGCACCAGATCTGCGTTTGGGCTTCTGTAGTATGTGAATGGAGAACTGAATAAGTTGGAGTCAACAAGAAGGATTGCAGGGAAGCATTTGTAAGTAATCACTACAATTGTTTCCACGCATTTCGATGCAGTCAGTGGGTACTAGTATGTTGTATAGTGACGACTGAGAGAAAGGGTGTAGTGGAAGACGAACATTTGAGTTTACAGAACACAGAAACTATATATATATATAGCAGTTGATGAAACACATCAAAAACTCATAATGCAGGGAAACGGTTACATAACCAATTACCTGCGAACCTAGTCAACTAGGTTGCATTGATTACGGAAAAATATTCTTCTCTACTCTTTCGTGTTGGCTCCAACTCATGCAATTATTATATATATATATATATATTATATATATATATATATATATATATATATATATATATATATATATATATATATATGTATATATATATATATATGTATGTATGTATGTGTGTGTGTATGAGAATTAAAATATAAACACAAATTAGGCAATCAACTTTTTATACATACATATTCAACTTAAATGAGTATATATATTTTAATACTATTGACATACTCTTTTACTCTTTTTGACTGCAGCCATGCTGGAGCACCGCCTTTAGTCGAGCAAATCGACCCCAGGACTTATTCTTTGTAAGTCCAGTACTTATTCTGTCGGTCTCTTTTGCCGAACCGCTAGGTGACGGGGACGTAAACACACCAACAAACACAGACACACAAACACATACACACACATATATATATATACATATATACGACGGGCTTCTTTCAGTTTCCGTCTACCAAATCCACTACTTAACCCGGAACCATGTGGTTGGTAAACAAGCTACTTACCACACAGCCACTCCTGCGCCTATGAATATTTTTAAAAATATAAACGTATATATCTAAAATATACCTAAATATGCCTAAAGCTACATGTAAATAGAATCCATATGGGATATATATGGAGAAAAGTGTGAGAAAAAGAGAAGTAAACATTTTTCTCTTCTAAAATTAAAAGTGGTTAAAAGTTGCAATTAAAATATCCATAAAATTCAATCCGTTTTTTCTTAATACATAAATAGTATATAATACAATCCGATGACGTCAATTTTCTACGACCGTTTCCAGAGGTCATGTCCTGGTAGATAAATTAATAGAATGTGATTTTACGAGGATACCCCTCCTGATGAAGGGGACATTGTCTGCATTGTTTGTAAGATTTCTAAGGCGTCGAACTTGCAGAATTATTAGCACGCTGTACAAAATGTTTAGTGACATTTCGTCTGGCAGAATGGTTAGAATTCATTAAAGCGGCGAGGTGGCATAAAGCGGTGAGCTGGCATAAGGCGGCGAGCTGGCAGAAACGTTAGCACGCCGGGCGAAATGTTTTGTGGTATTTTGTCCGCCGTTGCGTTCTGAGTTTAAATTCCGCCGTGGTCGACATTGCCTTTCATTCTTTTCTGGGTTGATAAATTAAGTACCAGTTAAACCCTTTGTCTGTCCTTGTTTGCCCCCTCTATGTTTAGCCTCTTGTGGGCAATAAAGAAATAAGAATGGTTAGAATTCCGAACAACCTGCTTAGCGGCATTTCGTCTGACAGAATCGTTAGCACTCCAGACAAACTGCTTGGTGGCATTTCGTCTGGTAGAATGGTTAGAATTCCGGACAAACTGCTTGGTGGCATTTCGTCTGGTAGAATGGTTAGAATTCCGGACAAACTGCTTAGTGGCATTTCGTCTGGTAGAATGGTTAGAATTCTGGACAAACTGCTTAGCGGTATTTCGTCTGACGGTATCGTTAGCTCGCCGGACAAACTACTTAGTGGCATTTCGTCTGGCTCTACGTTCTGCATTTAAATTCCACCTTGATCGGCTGTGCCCGTCATCACTTTGGTGACGATAAAGTAAATTCCAGTGAAGTACTTTGATCGCCCTCCCCCACGTCTAAAAAGCTTCTGGCCCAGTGCCAAAATTTGAAACCAATGTAAACATTGTTTCCGTCTTAGGCAAAAGTCCAACAACTCTAAGATGCGGGGCTGGTTGATCGTATCGATTTATTGCTTAACTGGTGCTATAATTTTATCGACTCGAGAGGAATACAAGATTTTCATTCAGAATGTAATAAACCTGAAAGAAAGAACCAAAAATGCTACAAAGAATTTTCTCCAAACTCAAACGATTACGCATATCTGCTGTCCATGTTCCGATACAAAATATAAACCATACACAAGAGCGAAAACAAACAAACACACACACACACATACTAACACACACACACATTTATATATATGCACTTATTTATGTATATACATGTAAATACATTTGTATAGGGTGTACATATCTGTATATATATATATATATATATGTCTATATCTATGTATTTGTAAATATACACTTATATATATATATATATATACGTATATATATATTATATATAATATATATATATATATAATAATATATATATATATATATATTATTATATATATATCTAGATATATAATATAATATTATATATATATATATATATACAGTGTGTACATGTATACATGCTATAAATTATATATATATATATATATATATATATATATATATATACATATATACGCACACGCTGATATAGATACACACGTCCCTCAATTCTTTCTCCTCCCTCTTTACATCGTCTTCACCCTCGCTCGCTCACATTTACTTTTCCTTCCTTCGCTTTTTCCTACTTCGCGTGCAACAATTTATTTGATTTGATTTTTGACATATATTTCGCCGTAATATTCATACGGTTTATTCAACAACATCTTTACGTTTCCAA
>NC_043002.1:10735617-10743117 GCF_006345805.1 Octopus sinensis
AATATGATTCAAAATATATAAATATAATTAAAAAATTCTCTTTCAAGTAACATAAAACGTTTTGCCTGTGGGTTTTATTTCTGTTTGCATTTTTAAATTTGAAAAAAATCGCTCATTAATTATTCTTGAACCCGATATATAAACAGACTCTAAGAAACTATCATTAAATAAATATATAATCATCATTGATGACATGCGTTAAAAGAAATGATTAGGAGATGTAATATTGACGAAAAATATATATGATACGATATAATTTAACATAATATATTATTTAATATTAATATATTATTATTAATATATTACGTTTATATATTTGTTTTGCAAGATTTTTGATGTGAAATCGTGTGTTGAAACAGATATTGTTGTATTTAGGAATGGTCATTTTGCCAGTTTAGCCAATAAAAACACACGCACTATATATTTGGTGTTACTTTGCTTCAGTGTTATTTATTTTTTACATTAATCTTAATCTTATTTCGACCAGAGTTCTTTCGTCACACTCCTGTGACCTCATCAGTGGTCCTTTGCTTTCTTCTTTCTTATTTGTGTGTCTCTCCTTACTAACGGTCAGTCATTTTGTATTTCGTGTTTCTATTGTATGTCTTCATTTGCGCATGGGTATACCTCTATGTGTGTCTATGTTTAGTTAGTATGTGTGTGGGGGGAAGTGCCTGTAATATTTGTATCTCCTGTTTATATATGTTCGTGCAATTTCTTTTGTTTTAGCCGAAATAAGATTAAGATTAATGTAAAAAATGAATAACGCTGAAGCAAAGTAACACCAAATATATAGTGCGTGTGTTTTTATTGGCTCAACTGGCAAAATGACCATTCCTAAATACAACAATATTAATATATTATTTAATATTAATTAAATGGTGTAGATGGACGGTGTCTTCTATTCGTGGCAATATATTGGTATATTGCTATAAATTTAATTCAGCACGTTTCTCATAAATATATCATTGAAATTCTTATAATAACTAATTAAACTAAATTTCAGATAAAACATATTATCATAATAGTAATTACAATTTTAGCGTACTTAGTTTTAATAAAAATTATTCATAAATAGTATTTGGTAATGTTTAGGCTTTGCTTTTGTTTGCAAAGTTTATATTGACCGTAGATTTAAGCATAAGTATTGCTGACTCACCATTATTATATGGTAATTACCTAGCGATTTTGATACGTCATACTTTTTGCTGTCTTCAGTATTTTTAAGAAAAGCATGTACAAGTAGTTCATCAATGTTACCACCCTCTCCATCTCTCTCTCCTGATCGTTCTCTCTCACTCGCTTTAATCTCTCTCACTCTCTTTCTCTCCCTCCCTATAACATCTGTTTCACCCTAACTACCACACCACTACCAATAAAAACTATCATGTATTACATCAGCAGCGCACAAATAATCAAATATATTTGTTTATATGTATGTAAATGAAAATAACGGGTTTTTTTTTAAACAACGCACCCTTTCTAACATTCACGCATCTGAATTTATCGTAAGTCCACTAACACGTTGAAATGTATCTCCCTTTTTGAGAAAATTCTTCCCTGATGAAGTACCTACACAACCAATTTCAATATGAAAATTTAAATTAAATAAATTTAATTTGATTTCTGTAATTGAACTAATTGGATATAGAAACAACTGTAGGACAAGCATTTCATTATGTGGATTAGAATATCTTCAAATAAACTGATGTCTGCATGTCAATTTATCTATTTTCTTCCTTTTCTCGTTCATATATATATGTGGTCACCCGAGTTTGATCCTGACTGAACTACCTACACTTAAGATTTGCATATCTGAACCACTTATCGAAGTTCCAGCACCTTTCTTCATCCACATACTAGCACTCCATCCGGATTACCACTGGATCTACAGACTCTACCTTCACAGCTTTCACTGGAATTTTCGTTGATGCAAATTGCACCAATCTATCGCGACTTTTGAACTTTTTGGACATTTTGAACCTTTCGAAATTTATGAACTGCTATACTCCGTACGTTATTCCTTACTGTTGCAGAACGTAGGCTCGAAACGTAAAATAATTTTTTTCATTTTTTCCGAGCATTAAACTAATACACTTGCTTGTTGTTCATACACCTGCCTTCGTATTTTGCTTTCCAATAAATTTCAACTATATGTATCAATATCTATCTATCTATCTATCTATCTATCTATCTATCTATCTATCTATCTATCTATCTATCTATCTATCTATCTATCTATCTATCTATCTATCTATATAAATATATATATATATATTCGAAATGTGACCGCATGTGTACCGTTGGCGATTTTTTTCCTCCGTCTTCCCTTCCTTGGATCTTTCCTTTTCCTATGTTTCTGACGAAGAGCTCCGCTCAAAACGTTAAACCCTCCTTCTTTCCTTCTTTCCTGAGCGTCCAATAACACTATACTTGTTCCACGTCCTCGTGTTGTATTTTCTCTTTGTGTTTTCATGTTTGGATTAACTATATATATATATATATATATATATATATATATATATATATATATATATATATATAATATATATATATATATATATATATATATATATATATATACATACTACATATACATGACTCAATCGCTGTACGTATGTATCAGATATGGATTATCACACACGCAGGTATATATGTATGCAGACAAACAAATACATATAACATACACGCGTGCGCATGTTGCACACATATAATCTATTATGAATTCAAATATGAATAAGCTTGAACTATAAAGTTATTAACCATTTAGTTAAAACTGCCTCTTTAAAGTCGTTTTGTGTCCATCGTACAGCAGAAATATCTTTGAGAATTATTATTACAAAACCAAAATGTTACCTACAAAACCACTGAAACGAAACTCGAGCAATTCGCCAAGGGAGATAAATAATAGAAGGTTACCGAAACGCAAGTTAAGAATATATGAATTAAGAATCTATTTGCGAAAAGGAAAGAAACATGAATGACAAATCAAACTCTACTGTGAATGAGAAATACAAATAGGAATATCAAGATAGTTATAAAACCCCTAATAAATGGTTGATGTGAACACTGAAATACAAGAGCCAAAAGTTCGGTTGATTTACGTCATATAGAAGCTTAAATCCAAAGAAATGCTTTACGAAATAAGATCGCAAATAGAACGTGCATGAGTAAACATTATGGTAATATTAAGGACTAAAATGACATTGGAGTGTTTCATTGGGATTCGCTTGCATAACTGTTTGGTTATGAGAACGAGAAGCATATGCTCAATATCGAAGTTACTAATGTAAGCAAATTCTTAAAAGAAGTAGAAAAATAAAAGACGAGAAGGTAAATGCAGCAGATAAAATACGAAGAGAAACATTAAAGCATCACATAAGAATAACCTAGTATTAATAACAGATTTATGCACTGTATGAGAATTGGTAATATACTAACGGGGATTAAATAGGCTTTGTTCCATTACCAAGAGTTGGAGGCGTGTAGTTACAGAGATGCACTCACGGATCGTAAGATAGTGGTTTCCATTCCTGGATCGGGCGATATGCTTTGTTCTTGAGCAAAGTGCTTCTTTTTCACCTGGCTCCAGTTCACTTAGATGATAAGAATTGAGTTATCCTGCGACGGACTGGTGTCCCTTCCACGGTGTGATGTACGAATGTATGTATGTATGTATGTATGAATGTATGTATATATGTCTGTACTCGATAGAATCCTGAAAACTGACATTTCGGGAATGACTTTTAAACTAACATCTCAAGTCTACATTTAGTGTAAATGTATAAACATAATGAATCAGGTGATCAAATTATTACTAAAATTCATCTAACGAAGACATACAGCAAGAATATACGAGGGTGAATCAAAAGGTAATGCCATTTTGTTTAGGACAGGTGTAATTACCAACACAGGAACACTAAATCTGGTGAGTGCGGAGGTAGTGAAGAAGTGGCTCAAAGAACAGTCAACGCAATTTTACGGGGCAGGGATACATGCTCTCATTCGAAGGTGGAACATTGCTATTGAGAGAAACAGTGGCTATGTTGAGAATTTGGGATGTGATCCACAGAGGACTAGTTTCATTTTGATGTATGATACATGTTCCTGTGTTGGTAGTTATACCTGTCCTAAACGAAATGGAATTACTTTTTGACTCATCCTCGTACAAGGAAGTAAGTGAACTACGAAATAGTTTTAGACAAGGAACAGGAACGTGAAGAAGTATTTAACTAAAAGAGACAATTGTGAAAAGAGTTGGAGATAAAAATCAAAATATTTGTATAAACTACATCGACTTTACGAAGACTATCGATGAGTAAAATGTGGTAAAACGATCGGTTATTTATCAAAGCTTGGGAAACGAGGCAAAGATTTGCAAATAATAACAGTGGTAAGAACGGAAGAGAGGCAAACAAAGAATATTAAATTAAAAAGGAATTTGACAACGATAAGTATGATACTGAATGCTATTTTGCAATTAGAAGACCTTTAGATTAGTAGGAGACTCATCAGGCGTATCAATAGAAAGTGTGAACAATGCTAGACATAAGATGAGACTGTTTTATTAAATGTCAACATGGATGACCTACAGAACTTTTTACATTTAGTAAATGACAAAGAAATATCGCATGGATTAGAAATTAATGTATAGAAAAATAAAATTAATTGTAATCAGAAAAAAAACCCGGCAGTTAGCAACAATTAATATTAGAAATGTGAGATAATACGCGTGGGATATATATAGCAAGAAAACAGGAAATATGAATCAGAATACAAAAGAAGGATTGAGATTATTAGAATGGAAAGTTCTGTTATTTCTAGACGAGACAAATAATCATGAAGTGAAAATAAAGAGCGAGTTGACATTCTAAGGAAATTGCTTGTGTTGTACAAGGGTCCTGTGAAAGGAAAGTATTAAGATTCATTGATACTCGGAGTTTTACTGAAAACCAACTAGTGACCCTATTCAGGATATGAAATCATGATTAATATTAGACAAATGTTCAAAGGCGGTGAGCAGGCAGAATGGTTTGCAAGCCGAGTTCAAATTCCGCAGACGTCGACTTCACCTTTCAACCTTTCGGGGGGGGGGGGGGGTGTCGATAAAATATGTTCCAATTGCGCAGTGAGGACAATGTAATCGACTTACAACGTTCCCCATAATTCTTCGCCTTGTCCTAAAATTTGAAATCGATACAACGGAATTGGTTTAAGGGACTGCAATATGTTTCTGAATCACTGGAAAACAAAAACATCTTTGAATCAAACCCATTTCTTTTTTCCTATTTATTTCAGTTTCTATCTTCATAAGGTCCTTTAAGACTGTTTTATTAAAGGTAGTGCTTAACATTTTCAAACTCTTTCTCTTTGCGCCCTTCTAAATCCTAACCAGGCTCATGGGCCTGGTTTCCCGGTTTCAATGGCGTATGTGTTCCCCAGCTGGACTGGGCGCCAGTCCGTTGCAGCGTTCCTCATTTTGCCAGCCGAGTGGACTGGAGCAACGTGAAATGAAGTGCTTTGCTGAAGAACACAACGCGTCATCCGGTCCAGGAATCGAAACCACAATCATGATGCTGACAACCTAACCACTAAGCCACGCACCTCCACAAAGTTTTCAAACACTCTCAACATTCTTATCTAACATTATTTCCTATTTCTTTATTGCCCAGAGGGGGCTAAACATAGAGGGGACAAACAAGGACAGACAAAAGGATTAAGTCAATTAGATCGACCCCAGTGCATAACTGGTACTTTATTTATCGACTCCAAAAAGATGAAAGGCAAAGTCGACCTCGGCGGAATTTGAACTGAGAACGTAGCGGCAGATGAAACACCTATTTCATTAGTATCTACAAGGGGCTAAACACAGAGGGGACGAACAGGGATAGACAAACGGATTAAGTCGATGATATCTACCCTAGTGCGTAACTGCTACTTATTTAATCGACCCCGAATGGATGAAAGGCAAAGCTGACCTCGGCGGAATTTGAACTCAGAACGTAGCGGCAGACGAAATACTGCTAAGCATTTCGTCCGGCCAGTTAACGATTCTTTCAGCTCACCGCCTTGAATAATAATAAATAATAATAATAATAATAATAATAATAATAATAATAATAAATAATAATAATAATAATAATAAATGCCCTGATGCAATACCAGGCAGCGGCTCTCATGGCTTCTGATCTTAACTGACTGGAAGTGTCATCATGTACATTGTTTTCTCTTGGTATAAAAGATGGGCTACAGCAAATATTGTGCTCAATACCTCAGATTTGCTTGTCAGTTGTTTGACCTTAATAAGTTGAGCATGTCCTTTAGTAGCTGACGGTATGTGCATCTCTGATCACGAGCAGAAGTAGTGGGGGGGGCATCATAGCCATGTGTTGAGAGCGATTCTTTGGGGTTTGAATAATTCAACTCTGGAAACATGGGTGTTTCGTTCAACATCCTTAAACCACCCTTATTCAGGGCCCTTTTGAGCGGGATGGGTTACTCGACCAGAAGAAAATTCTAACTGCAAAGTCATGTGCTGTTTATCTTGATATGTGGTCACCATGTACCCTTATCAAACGGGTAGGCGTGATGGGTATACTGGGCTACGTATATTTTACCCCAGTATCACTTTGATAGCATGCACTGCTCTCTCACTCAATAATAATAATAATAATAATAATTATCCTTTCTACTATAGGCACAAGGCCTGAAATTTGTGGGTCGATTACATCGACCCAAGTACTCAACTGGTACTACTTAATTTATCGACCCCGAATGGATGAAAAGCAAAGTCGTCCTTGGCGGAATTTGAAATCAGAACCTAGCATCAACAACAACAATAACAACGACAACAATCTACCAACATAAAGAAACAGCTTTGGCAAAGTCGAATAAGCCGGCAGCTCAAAAAGCGAAGTCTATCTCGTCTCTGAACTGAATTACGTGTGAGAGAATCGGTTTAGTTCATCGATATGAAACGGGATGAAACAGCTTAAGTTAACCGACTTCTGGTTGCATTAAAGAATATCTACGTATGTACGATTCAAAATGGAAATCAAATGCTTTTGTTGACATTTTTTTTTCTTTTTAATTTATTTCTAACCTATTTCTTGTTCTATTCTAAACTTATTCTATTCTAATCTATTTTCTGTTCACTTTATTCCCTTTCTCTCTCTCTCCCTCTCTCTCTCTCTCTCTCTCTCTCTCTCTCTCTCTCTCTCTCTCTCTCTCTCTCTCTCTCTCTCTCCCCCTCGCGCAAAGCTTCTTCTTAAGAATGATTTATTGAAATATTAAAAATAATTTTCAACTTGGTTGAATACAGTTTACAATACAATTCATTCAATTTCCTTTTTGACAATTACACTATATAGGTTACTAAAACAGTAAACATGCGTATATGTGTATGTGTGTGTATGTGTGTGTATGTACATATGTGTATATATCGCAATTTTATTTTTAAATATGGATATATTTTAATAATATATCATTATGAATATCTTT
>NC_043002.1:10750617-10778117 GCF_006345805.1 Octopus sinensis
AAAGAGTAAATGCGGACAGATATTTAAACAGATTCAGGCAAAAATAAAATACGAGTTTACAGAAAATTTTAAACGCTAACCATGGGATAGTTTGCATCAACTGAAGAAATATTACATGATGAAGAATACTCAGTGATTCTTTTACGCAAACAGAGATGTAGTCTTTCATTGAATTATGACGTGAAGGAAGATGGGATCTTCACGATGGCAGACGGCATTCAGTGACGGGAGAGAATTAAGTGAAGCAGCGACATATTTTCCCAAACTGAAGTTGCGTCAGATGAAGTATATATGGCAACTGTTTGGTGGTTGAGGTGGGGAAACATCCACTATTATTACTTGTATTCTGTGGCACGCTGGGCAAAATGCTTAGTAGTATTTCGTCCATCTTTACGTTCTGAGTTTAAATTCCGCCGAGGTCGAACTTGCTTTTCATTCTTTCGGGGTTGATAAATTAAGTACCTGTTCCGTACTGTGGGTGATACAATCCACAGCCCTTGTCGTCAAATAATTTCGGGCCTTGTGCCTATAGTAGAAAAGATTATTATCTGAAGTCTGGTGAAACTATCGCAGCATAAATGGATTGCCTGGAAATTGTCAAAATTCCTCGTACACGAGATTTCTCTCTACCATTGTTCAGTCAAAAGAGGCCCAAATCTTTATGAAGACGACCAACCATAATTTGAGCAAATACTGCAGAAATAATATTTAAGTTGGCTACGAATCTCGACTTCTCAAAACTTACACTTCAGGCCCCGATCTGACTGAAAACTACTTTTTATAAAATTTATAAAATTTATAAAATTTTATAAAATAAAGGTTTTCAATAACCAAGCCTGCAGCTTGAAACGTCTTTAAAGAATTCCTAAGTTCCACAGGGAGCAGCAAACTATTCTAGGGAGATAAACATAATTGTTTGATATGCATAAATATGTCGATGCCCCTGGTTATTTTTCTAAATCTTAAAATGTATTCTGAATTAAGTAATATTTTTAAAGCTGATGGTTAAAAGGCAATTTTACGAGCTTGATATATGTGTATGTGTGTGTGTGTGTGTGTGTGTGTGTGTGTGCATACAGACAATAGGTGAGAGCTAGATATGCTCAGTATAGTAAATACAGTATTGCTCAAATGAATTTAAACTGGGTCCATAGCGTAGAGTTGCTCTAAGAGAAATCTAGAAAGAGAAAGGCGGCGAGCTGGCAGAAACGTTAAGAACGCTGGGCGAAATGCTTAGCGTTATTTCGTCAACCGCTACGTTCTGAGTTCAAATTCCGCCGAGGTCGACTTTGCTTTCATCCTTTCGGGGTCGATTAAATAAGTACCAGTTACGCACTGGAGTCAATATAATCGACTGAATCCGTTTGTCTGTCCTTGTTTGTCCTCTCTGCGTGGCAGCCCCTGGGGTGTAAAGAAATAGAAATGCTTAGCTTTATTTCGTCTACGTTCTGAGTTCAAATTCCACCGAGGTCGACTTTGCTTTCATCCTTTTGGGGTCAATTAAATAAGTACCAGTTACGCACTGGAGTCAATATAATCGACTGAATCCGTTTGTCTGTCCTTGTTTGTCCTCTCTGCGTGCAGCCCCTTGTGGGTAGTAAAGAAATAGAAATGCTTTATTTCGTCTACGTTCTGAGTTCAAATTCCACCGAGGTCGACTTTGCTTTCATCCTTTTGGGGTCAATTAAATAAGTACCAGTTACGCACTGGAGTCAATATAATCGACTGAATCCGTTTGTCTGTCCTTGTTTGTCCTCTCTGCGTGCAGCCCCTTGTGGGTAGTAAAGAAATAGAAATGCTTAGCTTTATTTCGTCTACGTTCTGAGTTCAAATTCCACCGAGGTCGACTTTGCTTTCATCCTTTTGGGGTCAATTAAATAAGTACCAGTTACGCACTGGAGTCAATATAATCGACTGAATCCGTTTGTCTGTCCTTGTTTGTCCTCTCTGCGTGCAGCCCCTTGTGGGCAGTAAAGAAATAGAAATGCTTAGCTTTATTTCGTCTACCGCTACGTTCTGAGTTCAAATTCCGCCGAGGTCGACTTTGCCTTTGATCCTTTCGGGGTCGATTAAATAAGTACCAGTTTCGCACTGGGGTCGATATAATCGACTTAATCCGTTTGTCTGTCCTTGTTTATCCTCTCTGTGTTTAGCCCCGTGGGTAGTAAAGAAATAAGAAATCCGGAACAAGCTGAAGTGAGATGGTGACGCAGATAAACACGATTGACAAATGTATGCGTACATACATATCTACTCTCTCCCTCTCTCTCTCTCCCTCTTTCTCTCTTTCTCTCTCTCTCTCTCTGTCACACACACACAAATGTATGTATATATATATATATATATATATATCACCGTCACCGTGACCGACCAGGCTATCAGATGTTGCTACACATCGCTGGTCACAATGCACTTTGTATTGTTTTAGCCTTCAAGTGAAACCACTCCGCTGGCTAAGCGAGAAGTCCAACAGAAGAAAGAGTGAGAGAAAATTGTGGCGAAAGTGTACAGCAGGGATCGCCACCACCCCTTGCCGGAGGTTCGTGGAGCTGTTGGTGTTTTCGCTCAATAAACACTCACATCGCCCGGTTTGGGAATCAAAATCGCGATCCTAAGACCGCGACTCCGCTGCCCTAAACACTGGGCCATTGCGCCTCCACACACACACACACACACACACACACACACATATATATATATATATATACGAAACAAGTTGAAAATAACGGTCAGTACATATTTTACCTTTATTGGACCAAATTTGGCTTACAGTTGTTTCCAGTAGTCATTATCGATACATTACTGATAGGTTTACTCAATCGGTCTATTTATCAACTGAGAAAAATTGAAGGATCTAAGAAAATTACTGCTACTTTTGTCAGAGTCATTTCTGATTATAACCAAAACTGGCTCTGACAAAAGTAGCATTAATTTTCTTAGATCCTTCAATTTTGCTCAGTTGATAAATAGACCGATTGAGTAAACCTATTAGTAATGTACCTTGAAACAGCTGTAAAGCAAATTTAGTCCAATAAAAGTAAAATATGTACTGACCGTTATTCTTAACTTGCATCTTGTTTATCACTCTGTGTAAAAACCAGTTTGTCTAGAGCCCGACCAGGAATTTACAATATAGAATGGTGGCGAACCATAACCTTAGACCCTCCCAGAGGAATACTTGGAGTTCTTCACTAATCTAAACAATATTGTTAGCCTGGTGTTCCAACAGAGAGCTTATGAAGTATTTTCCCCGGATTGATAATCCCTCACTATCAGCTCTCTCTCTCTCTATGTATATATATATATATATATATATATATATATATATATATATATGACTGTCACTCCATCGGTTACAACCACTAAGTTCCAGGTTGATCCAATCAACGGAACAGCCAGCCTGCTCGTGAAATTATCGTGCAAATGGCTAAGCACTTCACAGACACGTGTACCCTTAGCGTAGTTCTCTGGGAGATTCATCATGTGGTAAAAGAGTACGGCAGAGTTCCCCACTACCCTCTGCTGGAACCTCGTGGAGTTTTTGGTGTTTTCATTCAATAAACACTCACAACGACCGGTCTGGGAATCGAAACCACGATCCTAAGACCGCGAGTCCGCTGCCCTAACCACTGGGCCATTGCGCCTCCACACACACACACACACACACACACACACACACATATATATATATATGTGTGTGTGTGTGTGTGTGTGTGGAGGCGCAATGGTCCAGTGGTTAGGGCAGCGGACTCGCGATCTTAGGATCGCGGTTTCGATTCCCAGACCGGGAATACATATATATGTGTATATATATATATATATAAATATATATATATATATATATTGAGAGAGAGAGAGAGAGAGAGAGAGAGAGATACATACATACATACATACATACATACATATATAGGTAGATATATACATATAATCATATATAAAGAGTTATATTTACATAGAGCATAAAAATTCAGAATGATGAGACTACATAATTTCTTGACACGATAGCTTTTGCTGGAAGCTTGGAATTACATTATGATCGTAATATTCATAATTTGCAAACGGAATATGCAAGCAAATCTTGCGTAAGCAACCAGTAAACAGTCACACGGAGATATTACAATAAGTCCGATTCCCCTCAAAACCATAATACAGATAGGAGCACAAACATCGTTGTGTGGTTAAGAACATCAATTTCACAACAGCGTTGTTTCAGATTCGATCTTACTATGCGCGATTTGATAACTTCTTTCTGCAATGGTGTCGAGGCGATCAAAACCTTGAGTGTGAAAGGTGTGCTGGATGGAAACTGCATAAAAGCTGCCCAGATTTTTACTTGGAAGACTTTATCCTTCTCCGCGGCTTAGCATCACCATTTAACCTGGACGCTATCACAGAAGCTTGAGAGGCGGTTGGATGGAACCTACACTCGCCTCCTTATGAAAGCTCAAAATCTCTCGTGGAAGCGCCATCCAACCAAAATGCAAATATATGGGAAACTACCACCTGTGTCATCTCTTGTGAAAGGTAGGAGAGTCCAGTTTGCTGGACATTGTTGTAGAGTTGAAAATGAAGCAATTTCTACTCTTCTCCTCTGGAAGCCATCTACTCGCAATACCAGAGGGCGCACACTCTCCTACACTGATGTAATCTTCAGGGATACAGGCATCCAGCAACAGGACCTCCGTAATGCTATGATGGACCGTGAAGTCTGGCGTAGCATGGTAAATTCCACTGTCTCGACCAGGGTCGAACAATAATGGTGATCACCATTTGGTTATGATTACCTTTCGACGGAAAGATACCTAGGTAAAGAATTGAGGAAAATTCTTAGTAGAGGATTTTTCTCTGTGAAGAGAGAATAGTAGTCTACTATTAAACAGAAAGCTTATCTTCGTTCGTTGAGAAATGCAGCATCTGTACAAATATTCTCGAAACAACTGTAAAAAAAAATATCTTCACACCTTCTTACACACACACACGTAGAAGCACTTTCGGCAATACAACAAAATTAGAAGATATTAGCAATGGAAAATGATGTATTAATTATACATACATATATATGTATATATGTATATATATATATATATACTATATATATATATATATATATATATATATATATATATATATATATATATATACATAGACATATATACATATATATATTATATATATATATATAATATATAGATATATATATATATATATATAAATATATATATATATATATACATATATATATTATATATATATATATATAATATATATACATATATATATATACATATACACACACATACACACACACATATATATATATATATATTCACAAAAAAGCAAAAGACGAAGACATGTGGTGTAGACAACAACAGATGTATTAGTATAACGCTCGAGAAGTAAGTAATGTATGTATGTTGTGTATATGTACGTTTGTATTGAGAATATTATCATTAGCTTGAAGCATTGCAAGTGTGTCAATAGTAATATTGTCTGGAAAAAATACTATCGGAAATGCAGGCGTAGAATTTGACAAGCTTAATTCTATAATAGACAAAGAAAAAGAAATGGGATTACCTTACATTCGTTCTTTTAATAACGGTATTCCGGAAAGATTCTACCTTTTGAAATAGAAGAAATGAAGTAATCAAACATTTGGGAGAAATTTTGTTTTTAGCGGAATGCAATTCTAGACTGACGAATACGGTAATACTCTTTTACTCTTTTACTTGTTTCAGTCATTTGACTGCGGCCATGCTGGAGCACCGCCTTTTAGTCGAGCAAATCGACCCCGGGACTTATTCTTTGTAAGCCCAGTACTTATTCTATCGGTCTCTTTTGCCGAACCGCTACGTGACGGGGACGTAAACACACCAGCATCGGTTGTCAAGCAATGCTAGGGGGACAAACACAGACACACAAACACATACATACACATATATACATATACATATATACGACAGGCTTCTTTCAGTTTCCGTCTACCAAATCTCCACTCACAAGGCATTGGTCGGCCCGGGGCTATAGCAGAATACACTTGCCCAAGATGCCACGCAGTGGGACTGAACCCGGAACCATGTGGTTGGTTAGCAAGCTACTTACCACACAGCCACCGATTTAATACAACGGAAAACTTTTGTAACGTTGCGGACTTTGGTCATTCATCAGAGGAAAGATTGCAAGATGCATAAATGGAGAGACACAGATAAATATTGGTAAGAATAAGCGAAAGTTTTAGATGGAAAATGGAGAGATGGAGAGGAGAGCTTGGAGTTGATCTACGTCTTGAAGAGTTTATGACGGTTTGGTGGTGAGTGTATGTTACTGTGAGATATGTATGTATATTGAGGTGCGTAGGTGTGGAAGTATAGTGATATTAGTTAATGGGAGTGTGGGTGGATCGTTGTTGCTGTTGTGTGTGTATGTATGTGTGGGTGTGTGTGTTTGTATGGTTGTGTGTGATTTATAGGTAGGCGGAGGTGAAAGTGAGTGTGTTAGGAGGTGAAAGTGAACGCGAATGTGAGAAAATAAAGATGTTTCTGAGATACTTGGGACGACAAAAAGCAACGAAGAATTTTATTACTGATATGTGTGAAATTGTATGAATGAAGAACGTAAGAACATGAAACGAAATGTTTTCAAGAATAATGGCGGTTTTAGAATAAAATATGAAAAAGCGGGAGAAAATGTATGAATTCTGTGAAAAAAAGAAAAATTCAATGACATTAGTAAAAATCTACACAGTATTGGTAAAAAGGTCAGACGTTTGGTAGAGTGCTCAGAGGATCGGAGGATCGGAGGAAACTGGTAAACCCAAAAGAAAGAGTAATTGTTACGGTGAAGCTGGTAAAATCCACAGGCAAGAAATGAACGTGAAGAGTTGGTAAAATTATAAAATCAGATACGACACACGAGGTATAAGAAAAAAAGAAGAGGTGGGGAAGGAATTATCTTTCTTGAAATATTCATGGTTGGTAAAAATAATGGAAGCAGTAGAAGTAATATAGCAAGTAGGTACCCGTAATATCCCAAATAGCTACACCGTCAGGCGAATAAATGACATCGTAAAAACTTACAGTACCAGATCATCTGAAGAATTTCTAGATATTTTAGTATAAGCAACTAAAAAAAAATAGGGACTATTTCTACCTTAGAAGTAGAAAGTCTTTTCACCAATATACCAAAAGTAGAAACAATTGACAATACATTATATAATATACTAGCAGTATCGCCCGGCGTTGCTCAGGTTTGTAAAGGAAATAACTATAAGGCATTTTTAGAGAGTTATAGCCAAAAAATAGCAAAAAAATGCATTAAAAATGGAAAAAGAATTATGGTAAATTTTTTTTAAATCGTTGACTCATCGTAGACATTTTTAGAGAGTTACTTCCCTTATATAATAACGAAAAAATGCGTTAAAATGGAAAAAAAATATGGTAAATTATTTTTAAAATCGTAGACTCATCGTAGACGCGCGCTAATACCCAGAAGGGCTCGATATGAATCACGACTATAAGATACCCGGTTTTGGTTAAACTGAGCCGCAAAATGTGGGAGTAGTTAGGAATCTAAATCGTAGGAGACAGACACACAACCTTACTTTTATATATAAAGATATAAAAAATGCAACAACGAAAATAAAACAACCCAAGATACTAAAGAAATTATTGTACAATCGTTTCGCTGCTCTCAAAGCAACTGTATTAATAAAAAGATGAAGTAGCTATGGGTTCTCCTCTTGGATCCGAGTTTGCCACATTCATCCAAACTAAAGAGAAATATTACCGAATTATAAAGATATTCACTCGATATATAATTATATGCTAGTTACAAGGTACAAGTTTAAAAGCTCCGAGAAATACGCTCTAAAGTACACCTCAGAAGTAAAATTGAACATCCAAAACAAAATTAATACGAATTCATTTTTAGATATACAAATTCTGGTTAAAAGCAACAGCTACATTACTTCCCTTAAAACAAAAGACACTTACAAATGTTTATACCTACAAAGAAATAATGAATGATTGCATAGCTACAAAATGTTAAATGTAAAATAAGTACTTCGGAAAACATTTACATTCTCTTCTACAAATAAAATACTCACTTTAGACAACAGAATAAAGCAAGTAGTAATTAATAATATTATTAAAACAGACTAGAAATCAAGGCTGCTGATTCATATATTTTTTTGAAGCACTCCGTCGGTTACGACGACGAGGGTTCCGGTTGATCCGAATCAACGGAACAGCCTGCTCGTGAAATTAACGTGTAAGTGGCTGAGCACTCCACAGACACGTGTACCCTTAACGTAGTTCTCGGGGATATTCAGCGTGACACAGAGAGTGACAAGGCCGGCCCTTTGAAATACAGGTACAATAGAAACAGGAAGTAAGAGTGAGAGAAAGTTGTGGTGAAAGAGTACAGCAGGGATCACCACCATCACCTGCCGGAGCCTCGTGGAGCTTTAGGTGTTTTCGCTCAATAAACACTCACAACGCCCGGTCTGGGAATCGAAACCGCGATCCTCCGACCGCGAGTCCGTTGCCCTAACCACTGGGCCATTGCGCCTCCACTGATTCATAGAAATAGAAATACAAAGCAACAAATACGTTAGACAATGCTACAAATAACTCACAAAGTGTGTTGCATTTACCAAATGCATATCAAGAACAGCACAGAAGAACCCGTAATCAAAAATCTCAACAGTTAAACCAAAACGCATCATACCAAATCATTACGCTAGTAATCTCTATATCAGTGGTTTTCAACCAGGGATCCGCGGAACCTTAGGGTTCCGCCAGTCCAGTCCAGGGGTTCCGCAAGAAGTTACACAAATGCTAAAATCGACAGTAATTTTTATTTCTCCTGTGCAAATATGTGTGCATAAGACTATCAAATTATTGCACAGGGGTTCCTCGAGCCAGTGGAATGTTTCCTTGGGGTTCTGTTCCAGCAAAAAGGTTGAAAAGCACTGCTCTCTATATATAAACGGCAAAATGTCTGTGTGTGTATGTCCTTTATACAAATCCACAATTCTTTAGTTAGAGAGCTTGCACTCTCTATGGTCATTCAAAACCGTCCAAGGGTGGTCGTGCACAACTTTACATTTCCCCAGTCCCCCGCAAAGCCATTAAAAAGTCAATAGAATTGACTTTTTGTGAATTTTCTATCCAAAACCCAATCAAAATGCCCGAAACTTGAATACCAGCTAGCTGTATGTGATTGGTCGGAGATTTGGACAGTACTCGCATGTATGTGCGCACGCACGCAGCTGTATATGCATGCACTAGCACTATGACTCGGCGTTGCCGGGTCATAGTGCTAGTATATTATTATATTAATATAATCAAATGATTTCCTTATTAATTCTGGCATCATATACACGTACAGCAGAAGCTAAACGGAGAATGTTCGATGTAATTTACAAATTTCAGTGTAAATTTGAAAATTTCAATCTTCGCAGTTCCAACTATTTCATTGGCCAAACAATTACAACGCTCTCTCGAAGGCTTATTATGCATCTAAAACAAGAAGATATTACAACATACTGCTATACACACCATACACGTGGTCAGCATAAGAAATTCTTAGCAGAAGATATCAACTCATTTACAAAATACCTTTCAAAACTAGGAGAGTTATCATAGAAGTAAAACTAATCTTTCAAATTTAGGCTTCAATTAATAGATTACACACACACTTCACAGTTTCTTTCTTTCTTTTCTTTTCTTTTACTTGTTTCAGTCATTTGACTGCGGCCATGCTGGAGCACCGCCTTTAGTCGAGCGAAACGACCCCGGGACTTATGCTTTGTAAGCCCAGTACTTATTCTATTGGTCTCTTTTTGCCGAACCGCTAAATGACGGGGACGTAAGCACGCCAGCATCGGTTGTCAAGCAATGCTAAGGGGACAAACACACAAACACAAACACACACACATATATATATATATATATATATATACATACATATATACGACAGGCTTCTTTCAGTTTCCGTCTACCAAATCCACTCACAAGACATTGGTCGCCCCGGTGCTATAGCAGAAGACACTTGCCCAAGATGCCACGCAGTGAGTCTGAACCCGGAACCATGTGGTTGGTTAGCAAGCTATTTACCACACAGCCACTTCTGCGCCTTAGAAATTTAATAACGTGGAACACAAGCACTCTAACGCTGAATTTCTGGTGGTAATATCTATATAAATGTAAGGTGATTACTTATAAATATAGAAGAAGAAATGCCGAACCCACTCCGTATCCTGAATATGACGCTGAGATAGTCTGGAAAGTGATAGCAAATTTGAACTTGAGGGTAATTTTGATTGAAAACGAATAAGATCTGATACACGGATAATAGATTAGGTTAAAGAAGATCAAATCATAACTTAGTCGTATTTTGAATACGACATGTATAAAATAAACAATATGTTCCCCATATATATATATATATATATATATATATACACACATTTCATGCATATGGCGCCACATACATACATATACATGTGTGTGGGGGTTGTGTTCGTGTGTGTACGTATGTATGTGTGTGTGGGCATGCGTGTTTGTTAGCAATTTTGTGTGTGTGCCTTTGTTTTAAAATCATGCGATAAGGCTAAACGAACCGCGTCGTTATAGGAGTAACCATGTTCGTCTCCAATCTTCCTTGAAAGCGTGTCAATTCAAGGGAAATATAACCGTCATTAGAAACAGGTGCGAGTTGTTGGCGACAGTCTGTAGATAATCTGCTTCAACAAATTCCGTCTGACTCATGCAAGCAGGGGAAAATGAACGTTAAAATTATGACGACAGCGATGATGATACACGTATATATGTATGTGTATCTATCTATCTATCTATCTATCTATCTATCTATCTATCTATCTATCTATCTATCTATCTATCTATCTATCTATCTATCTATCTATCTATCTATCTATCTATCGATATATATATGTATATATATATATATATATAGGCGCAGGAGTGGCTGTGTGGTAAGGAGCATGCTTACCAACCACATGGTTTCGGGTTCAGTCCCACAGCGTGGCACCTTGGACAAGTGACTTCTACTATAGCCTCGGGTCGACCAAAATCTTGTGAATGGATTTAGTCGACGGAAACTGAAAGAAGCCTGTCGTATATATGTATATATATATATATATATATATGTGTGTGTGTGTGTATGTTTGTGTGTCTGTGTTTGTCCCCCCAACATTGCTGGTGTGTTTGCGTCGCCGTAACTTAGCGGTTCGGCAAAAGAGTACGATAGAATAAGTACTAGGCTTAAAAAGAAGAAGTCCCGGGGTCGATTTACTCGACTAAAGGCGGTGCTCCAGCATGGCCACAGTCAAATGACTGAAACAAGTAAAAGAGTATATACATAAAACCACACATGTATAGTTTTGTGTACGCATTCAAATATTCATATTATAATAGAGACAGCCTTGGGTCAGTCTTCATGTTCTGAGCTCAAATTCCGGTGAGGTCGACTTTGCTTTTATCCTTTCGGGGTCGATAAATTACGTTGATAAGTACCAGCTACGAACTTGCGTCGATGTAATCGATTTAATCCCTTTGTCTGTCCATGTTTGTATCCTTTATGTTTAGCCCCCTGTGAGCAATAAAGAAATAGATGTAGACAGCACTCATCAATAAGTACTTATGTTTTTATCTAAACGTGTGTGTGTGTGAGTATGTCTGTGTGTGTTTAATTTAAATGGTAAATATTGGCAGCTGCCTTTCAAAAAGCAAAAATGTTATATGATGTATGTTCTAAGTTTTAGCAATGAATTTGTGAGAGACATGAACAAAAGTCTGAGTAACAATAAAGTGAACAACCAAATGATTTCCAGTGCGTGTGTGCGTATACACACACACAAACACACGCACGGACAAACTTACACTTGTATTAGTAATTTGGTAGTAGAACAAACGGAGAGAGAGAGAGAGAAGCGGAGGGACAAGCAGGCATACAGTTACTTAGACATATACATATATATCTATATAGAAAGATAGATAGATAGATAGATAGATAGATAGATAGATAGATAGATAGATAGATAGATAGGTAGATAGGCAGACAGATAGACAGACAGACAGACAGGCAGATAGATAGATAGATAGATAGATAGATAGATAGATAGATAGATAGATAAGCAGGCATGCAGGTAGGTAGGTAGGTAGGAAGGAAGGTAGGTAGGTAGGTAGGTAGGTAGGAAGGTATGTAGGTACGTAGGTAGGTAGGAAGGTAGGTAGGTAGGTAGGTAGGTAGGTAGGTAGGTAGGTAGGTGGGTAGGAAGGTAAGTAGGTAGGTAGGAAGGTAGGTAGGTACGTAGGTAGGTAGGAAGGTAGGTAGTAGGTAGGTAGGTAGGTAGGTAGGTAGGTAGGTAGGTAGGTAGGTAAGTACGTACGCACAAACATAGAATAATAGATAGATAAGTTTCTTTATTGGCCACACAGGGCTGCACACAGATGAGACAAGTTACAAGGTAGAGCTTGTCTTTTGGGAGATGAAAAAAACAAAAAACGAAAGAAACAAAAAAAGGGGTGGCGTAGGTTTTCGATCAAGAGGGGTCGTAAAAGGGAAGAAAAGAACAAAAAAATAAAAAATAAAAAATAAAAATAAAAAACAAGAAAAGGAAAAGGAACAAAAGAAAAGAGAAATGAAAAAAGAAGAAAAAAGGGGAAAAAAGGGGAAGAGGAAAAAAAACGATCAATAGGGATCGTGTATCACAGTGTTATGATATATGGTGTAAAGGGGAAAGCAAGTAAGGTTTATCCGTGGGAAGAAAAGCCTACGAAAAAGACCACGGTAATCTTGGTCAATATTGTTATATGTTACCACATTTGTTTGCAAGTGGGTAACCCTCTGTTTTCAATTTCTGGGTTCATAGGATTATGCTCAAGGTGGCTTCGTCATTCATACGTGCCATCCTTGCTACATTCACCCACAGGTCGGAAATTGTTGGACACTGCACGAGTTGCTTGAGAGCAACGCGACACTCGCGGTGCCATTCGCCCTTCCTCGGCCTCTTTTTGATCCACGACTGCAGTTCGGTCATGGAGACGAGCTGCGGGAAGATAGATAGATAGATAGATAGATAGATAGATAGATAGATAGATAGATAGATAGATAGAGAAAGAGTCGGAAAGAGAGAGAGTCGTAGAGAGAGAGAGAGAGAGAGAGAGAGAGTCGGATAGATAGTTAGATAGATAGATAGATAGATAGATAGATAGATAGATAAATAGGTAGTTAGGTAGGTAGGTAGGTAGGTAGGTAGGTAGGTAAGTAGGTAAGTACGTACGCACAAACGTAGATTAATAGATAGATAGATAGATAGATATGTTTCTTTATTAGCCACACAGGGCTGCACACAGATAGAACAAATTACAAGGTAGAGCTTTTCTTTTGAAGGTATTAAAAAAAAAAAAAAAAAAAAAAGGAAGGGGGAGGTTCGATCAAAAGGGATCGTAAAAGGAGAGAAAGAGGACAAAAATAAGGGGGGTTAAAAAAAAAAAAAAAAAGGGGGGGAGAGGAAAAAAAAATGATCAATAGGGATCACAGAAATGTCAATATGAAGTGTAAAGGGGAGGACAGGTGAGGGTTACCCGTGGAAAGAAAAGCCTGCGGAAAAGACCACGGTAACCTCGGTCAATGAAGTCACATTTTATATTTCTTTTTTTTTTTTTGCAAATAAGCAACTCTCTGTTTTCGATTTCTGGGTTCATAGGACTATGCTCAAGGTGGCTTCGTCATTCATACGTGCCATTCTTGCTACATTCACCCATCTTTTTTTAAAACATTCGCTAGACAAAACTTGCCTCTCTACTCTCACTTTCCTTTTCAAGTGGTACTTGAAGAAGTTGATGAGAGATTGACCAGAGAGGAAAGTGTTTGTCTCCAATCCTTTCAGACGCGTCCACCAGATACATTCTTTCGCCATAGCCACAAGGATGATGAAAATAGCTCTTCCTTCCCGTTTGAAGGAAGGAGGCGTGACAATATTGACGATAGACTCAGCTGATAAACCGACTCGTCCCACACGTGACAGCAGTTGTTCGACATAAGCCCACAGGTCGGAAATTGTTGGACACTGAACGAGTGCGTGCAGAACGGTTTCGTCGCTCTGACCGCATCTCGGGCAGGTCGGCCCCGTGTTTCTCGAGCCGTGTCTGTAGAGCTTATCCCGAACGGGTAGCGCTTCTCGGTAGCACTGCCAGGCCAGGGATCTCTGGAAGTTGTCCATGGGCCCTGGCCCGAAAGTCGTCCCGAACAGGCGGGTCAGGTACTCCTCGTCGACGTCCAGGTTCGCCCCGAGCTCGTCGTCGTACCTCCCCTCCACTAAACCCCTATAGAATGCTTTGGTTGTGTTGAAGTCACTTAAGGTCGACCCAGGACGGCAGAGTTGCTTGAGAGCAACGCGACACTCGCGGTGCCATTCGCCCTTCCTCGGCCTCTTTTTGATCCACGACTGCAGTTCGGTCATGGAGACGAGCTGCGGGAAAGCGTGCCTCACAAACGGCGACCACACCTGTTCACCGTCGTCTACATAGAGCCAGAGATGTCGCAGTCTCAGCGCGTGTCTGCGCATCATCAACCACGGCATGCCCAGCCCTCCTTTTAACGGGTGTTGACAGCAAATGGATCGCCTGACCATCGGGACGCATCCTTTCCACAAGAAGCGAAAGAGGATGCGTTGTAGTTTGGTGATGGTAGGGTCGGGACAAGGTACGACGGTCAGGCGGTAGTAGATGACGGACGCGATGTACGTGTTCGCCACCTCCGCTCGACCTTTTAGGGACAGTTTCCTCTCGGCCCATTGCCGGGCGAGAGTGACCACCCTACTCGTTATCTCGTTCCAGTTCTTCTCCACTTGGAGGTCCGGACCAAACCAGACCCCGAGCAACTCAACCGGGCCGTCGGTCCAGCGTCCCACGACGGAGGCGCTGGTGGACGGCATGGGCTTGCTTCTCCAGGTGCCTAGTCGCAAGCCCACTGACTTTTCCCGGTTGATTTTCGCTCCTGTCACCGCTTCGTAGTTTTTCAGTGTCCCGCCGACCAGCTCGATGTGCTCGTGGCTAGACACTATGACGGTGACGTCGTCCGCGTATGCAGACACGCTCGTCCCGCATCCCAATTCTCGCGGGATGCCCCTTAGAGTCGCCAGCTTCCGCAGTAGTGGCTCAAGAGTCAATACGTATAGAAGCGCCGAGAGGGGGCATCCCTGACGGACCGAACGTGCAATGTCGAAAGGTCTCGATAGATGTCCATTTACGCGAATTACCGAACGGATGCCTCTGTACAAGGCAGCTATCCAGCCGCGGAAGACGGGACCGAAACCAGCCGCTCTCAGGACTGCCTCCAAGTATCGATGGTCTACCCTATCAAAGGCTTTTGATTGATCCAAGTTGATCAGGGCCCCACCCATGCCAGGTTCGTTAACTACCCTGTCTATGATGTAGCGCATCAGATGGAGGTTGTCATGGATGGTCCGGCCTGGCACGGCGCATGTTTGCGCCTTGTCGACCAGTTTCTCGATGACAAGCGCCAACCTCTTGGCTAGCACCTTGGCCAAAATTTTCAAGTCTGCATTAAGCAGAGTGATGGGCCTAAAGTTATCTATTACATTTCCCTTGTTTAGATCTTTCTTCAGCAGTGTTACGGCTCCTCGGCTCACAAAACCAGGAATGCTCCCGTTTTGCTGCCAGTTTCAGTACACCGCCGCCAAGAGATCTCCAAACAAGTCTGGCATACAATTGTAAAGCTCGTAGGGTAGACCATCCAAACCCGGTGATTTGTCCCTCGAGCATTCTGCCATCGCTTCCCGCACTTCCGCCGCCGTGATGGCACCTTCGCAGCACCCTGCCTTTCTTGTCGAGAGTCGTGGTAGGCTATGTAGGTAGGCACTGAAGTCCACCCTACGTTCTTGCCCTCCACTCGTTCCGAACAGTCGGGCAAAATGCTGCTGAAAGGCCTCACACATTTTACTTGGCTCGAGCAATTCGCGCCCCTGTTCATCTACCAGTGACCGAATGGTGGCTTTGTTGCCCTGTTGCGCCTCTGCCACCCGGGCCTCTCTCGCGGCTCCAACACCTTCGTTCCTTAGAGCACGCATCCTAGCTCTGACAGCACATCCTTCGTGTTTGGCGTTGAAGTGTTGGTCGAGGGCCAACCTCGCCGCCAAAACGTCGGATGCGATGCCGCTTCTAATTGCCTCTTCTAGCTTCTTAACTAGCTCACCCTCTACTCTATTTCTATCTATGGCTAGTGCTTTGCTGTACCTAATCGCTTCTGCTTTTACTGCTCTCTTGAGGGCAAACCACCATTTGTTGTTGATGATGGCTCCCGTCAAAGCCCTCTTTACTAGTGTGCTAATCCGGTCTCTGAAAACTTGTCTCGATGGGAAAGACGCGTTTAGTTTCCAGTATCCGGGACCCTGCCTAAGTGTCTTACCTAAGTCTAGCGTACATGTCACAAGTTTGTGATCCGTGTAGCTGACTATGTGGAATTGTGGACATCCTATGCTATCTCTATCTACTGTCCTACACAGTATCCTATCTAGATACGATCTCGACGACCCGATGCGGTTGCTCCATGTCCACGTTGGCGCATTCGGGTGGTCTAGTCGAAACCTGTCAGACAGTTGAAAGCGTCTGAGCAGGTCTCTGAGGCATTTGCATCCCCGTCTATTCCTATCTCTACCCACGTAGTCTACATGCGTGTCCAAGGTAGCATTCCAATCCCCCACTAAGAGTAAAGGACGAGACGTTCCCAAGAAAACTTCTAGACGTTGAAAGAAATCCGCCCGACCTGT
This sequence comes from Octopus sinensis, assembly GCF_006345805.1. NCBI lineage: Eukaryota > Metazoa > Mollusca > Cephalopoda > Octopoda > Octopodidae > Octopus > Octopus sinensis. The sequence continues at coordinate 10,767,431 of NC_043002.1, forward strand.
TAAGGGCGGTGCGTAAACTGATACGAGCCGAAAAGCGCACCCATTGCTGCCGTCGACATCCAGGACGACCAGTCTACCCTCCGGGTCTACGAATATTGTCCTTACATTGAGATCCAGACTCTTGTGAAAAAGTACCGCGGTGCCACTACCGCCCATTCTCGGCAGACAGGGGGAAAAATAAATGTTGAACTGTCCGCCAAACATGGTCTTTAGGGCCCGCGGATTGTGGAGTCTGGTCTCGCTTATGGCTATGATTTCTAACTTATGTGACTTTATGTCATTTAAGAGGTACCCTTGTTTCCAAGGGGACCCCAGCCACGCGCATTTACACAACCAATTTGATCATAGTTCTAATGAATTAGAATACAGAGGGTTACTTACTGCTCGAAAGTTTTTGCTTTCTCCTCCGTTGGTTTGTCCTCGAGAAGATCCCAGTACAGTTTCTTTGTGAGATATTTTTGGCATTTACCAACCGCACTGGGGAAAATGCCTTTGAGTGTGTGGTGCAGACTTTTGGAGATGTGTATTTTTTGATGTGGTCTTGTGTGTTGTGTATGGGTGGTTGTTTGTTTTTATGTCATCTTCTGTTATGTTTGTTTTTGATTGGATGTATTCCATCAAATTTGTGTTTTTGGTGTCTATGGCTGTGAGCATGTTTGCTGTATATGTTTTTGTGGTGTTGGTGTGGCTGTTGTTTGCGTTGGGTTTTGAAATGTCTTCGGGAGATGTATTTCCCCCTGCTTTGTTCGTGTTTGCATTTGGTTTGGTTGTGTTTCTGCTCTTTATTTTCCTTCTTTTTGTAGCTATTTGCCATTCCTCACTGGTTTCGTCTTCCGACGAAATTTCTGAGGAATCAGAAGGGGGTAGGGGTATGTTGTGGGCTTCTATGTATGTCTGTGTAAGTGGTTGTGTTGTTGTTTTCGTTGTTGTTGGTTGTTGAGTGTTTGTGTGTGTTGAGTGCGGTATAAGGGATGGGGGATCAGTTGTGTGTGTTTTCTTTGTTTTTCTGTTCCTTTGGGTTTTGCTGTTGATGGTAGTGTTGGTATTTTTCCAGGTGTCGAGTGGTTTTTGGTTGATGACGGATTAGCTTGGTGTGCTTCTCTTGTCGTCTTCTGTGTTGATGGTGGTGTGGGTAGTAGAGCTTTTTTTCCGGAGTGCTTTGGTTGTGGTAGTGGTTGTTGTTGTTGCTCTTGGTGTGCAGTGGTTGGGCACGTCTTTTTCAAGTGTGTTTCGCTTCCACACAAATAGCAGCGTGGTCGCCTGCCCTCTACCACTATATAGAGTTTGTAGCCTCCTGGCAGTTCTATAGCGGTGGGTATCTTCTCTCTTGCTGCTTCATCCAATTGAAGCAGGAATTCGATTGATTTGCCCACATAGTCTTTCTCTCCTAGAACCGCGATTTCCAGGATGTTTGTCTCTGACATTGTCTCTGACATTTCAAAGCAGATGGCAGAGACCACCCATTGTGTTTCGACATCAAATGGTATGTTTTTTATTTGGACTTTCGTGACCCTTTTGTTTAAATAGACTGGTATCATTACCAAGTCGTCCGAATGTAGCTCCAATGTGGAAAAACGTTTTGCTAAACTTTCGTTGAGGAAACGTACTTGGACTGTACCAAATTTGTTTCCCCAACTGATATATTCCTTGGAGTCCCATACAGGACGAAGGCATTTATCGATTTTTTCCTGCGGTGCATTTTCTGTTCTTCTTGTTTTTTTGTTTATTACTTTATAAATTATTGTTTTTTTTTGCGTGTTTTCCACGATGTGTTGTGGAATATGAAGGTGCAATTTGTCTCCTTCTTTGGAGAAGAGTGCCTTTGTGCGGTTTATCTCTTGTGTGGTGAATGTTACAATTGTTCTTTTTTGTTTTGTTACGTCCGCAAAATTCGTTTTGAATTTGGCAGTAGAAGTGTTAATTGTGGCAGTGTTAATTGAAGTCATGGTAGTGGTGTTGGTGTTGGCGGTATTAGCAGCAGAAGGCTTGGATGTAGCATTTGACGTCGTAGTAGTGGTGTTGGTGTTGGCGGTGTTGTCTTTGGTAGGCGGCTTTGTGCCAATTTCGTTGTTGTTGTTGTTGGTGGTGATGGTGGTGGTGCTGGCATTCATGTTTTCGTTTGTATTCATTTTTGAAATCCCTTTCTCTGTCCCTTTATCATCAACAAGTGGTGTGGGGAGTGAGGGGAAATCTAAGTTAATGTCTTTGGTCGCGGCGATGGTGAATGCGACGTTAGATTTGTTGTTGTTGTTGTTGGTGGTGGTGATGGTGGTGACAGCGGTGTTCACGCTGCGATGTTTAGCAGCTAGTGGTAGCAATAGTGTTTTGCTACCGTTCTGCATGACTGGCGGGCTAGCCACGTGGTTTCTAGTTGCCATTTTCAAAATGAAAAATGGCTAAAAAACCCACGAAAGTTTTGAAAGTTTTTTTGTAATTTCGCCCATACAGGGGCGGAATTCTACGTGAATAATTCTCAGGTTTTTTAGTGAATGAATTTGCACAACGATTAAAACAAAATATTTGACAACAAGGAGTTTTAAACATGTAAAAGTGGCCAACTTACTTGGAGCCGATATGACTAGCGTCCGTCCATTGTGAGATAGATAGATAGATAGATAGATAGATAGAATCTATATTTCAAGCGGATAAAACTTCACAAATTAGATGTACTGATTTGACTTTACTGTTCTTCACGTTTCTCATACTTAGAAGATAATCGGAACTCTAAAACTGGTACTTGTAATCTACAAAGTTTCAGCTCTCTACTCCACCCCCCCATCAATCTCACGCCCGCGCCTGTACATACTCACCCACTTATAAGTGTGTGCGTCTATGTATATATATTGGATTATATGTGTGTGTGTGTGTGTGTGTGTGTGTGTGTGTGTGTGTGTGTGTGTGTGTCTGTGAGTATGAAGATGATTAGAATGTTTTTGAAATACTTCACATAAATCTTGAGTCGGTATTGTTATTCCTCACATCAATCTTAGAATAACTTAAAAGTAATCAAATTACCTAGTATGTATGTATGTATGTATATACATATATATATATATTATATATATATATATATATATATATATATGTAGGTATGTATATATATATATATTATATATATATATATATATATATGTAGGTATGTATATATATATTATATATATATATATAATATATATATATATATATATAATATATATATATATATATGTATGTATGTATGTATGTATGTATGTATCTATGTATATATGTATGTATCTATGTATGAATGTATTGAATTGGTACTTAGTGCTTCCAATTTTTGAAATTCGATTTGATCAAATTTAAATTTCTGTTTGCCTGCCTACCTGCATACCTACCTACAAACCCACCTACCTGCCTATCTGCGTATATATATATATATATATATATATGTGTGTGTGTGTGTGTGTGTGTGTGTATGTACCTATACACATATACTTCTACGTTTCTCTGTGTGCGTGCGTGGCTGTGTGTATACGCGTTTGCGTATTTTCGCTTGTTTTTTGGTTTCTTTTCCATAATTATTTGACTTATATGAACAGAATAAAATACTTAATCTTTGAAAAATTAGAGCTTCTTATGCTTTTTTTAATGTTGCCAATACGTAAGCTAGATATGCACTGTGTATCTGTGTATCATATTTCAACTTGATGGCTATTTTAATAATTTAAAGTTCAGCTTTTATCTTTTATTCGTTTCAACCATTTGTCTGGGGCCATGCTGGAACACTGCCTTCGAGAATTTTTAGTCCAATGAAGCGACCCCTGTACATTTATTCTAAGCCTATTTGTTACTTAATCTGTCGGACACTTTTGCCGAACCGCCAATTTACTGAGATGTAAACAAACAACACCGTCAACAGGTTGTGGAGCACACACACACACACACACACATATATACATACACACAAACACAGCAATACATACATATACATACATACATTTTCAAGTCTCCTATAACAAAGATATTCAAATGCTTATGCTCTACCTTTCCACAACTCCGAGGGAGGTATGCGTAGACTCTGGGACCTCGCCCTAACACAGAATGGATACCATTTCACTCTAGGCATGGTTTATTCTATACTTATATACCACACCTACCATTAGTCAAACTAAAATCTGACGGCACCACTTGGTTTTATTGTGCTATTTTTATATTTATAGAGGTTCTACAAGACGCCGGTGCCTCAGTGGAGGTTCGCAATTGTTGCACAGTAGGTCACCATGACAAGGGTTCCTGTTGATCCAATCAACAGAACAGCCTGCTCATGAAATTAATGTACAAGTGGCTGAGCACCCCACAAACACGTGTACACTCTAACATAGTTCTCAGGGAGATTCAGTATGACATAGAATGTGAGAATTCTTGTCTTTTGAAATACAAGCACAACACTCTTTTGCCAGCTGAGTGGACTGGGGCAACGTGAAATAAATTGTCTTCGTCAAAAACACAACACGCCGCTGGGAATCGAACTCACGACACTACGATCGAGAGCTGAATACCCAAACTGCTACGCAACGAGCCTTCACTACTTTGACGATAAAAGCCACAGCTGCAGACAGTTGGGCGATCAATAGAGATGGATCGGACTTACAGATGGTGTTCTCTAGTCTTGAGAAAATTCCTATTTCTATTTCTTTACTACCCACAAGGGGCGAAACACAGAGAGGACAAACAAGGACAGACAAAGGGATTAAGTCGATTATATCGACCCCAGTGCATAACTGGTACTTATTTAACCGACCCCGAAAGGATGAAAGGCAAAGTCGACCTCGGCAGAATTTGAACTCGGAATGTAACGACAGACGAAATACGGCTACGCATTTCGCCCGGCGCGCTAACGTTTCTGCCAGCTCGCCGCCTTCCTTGAGAAAATTCCTATTTGTTAATCGTTACACAAAGATCAATGATGTGCGCACACTGGCTACCTGCTTATGTGCTCGAAAGACTAAACTATGCGCCAAATAGTTTGTTATAATATGAGTTCTTACATCGGAAGCAATGAATTGCATAAATGTATCAAGAATTACATAGATATTAACACCTAAAGAAATACCGCACACAAGACATTATGGTTACCTTCATAGTGACTCCATGAAAAATTGCTAAAATGAGAACCTGGGATGCAATCATCATTAATAAATCGAAACCTGCCATCAACGACGGATGCAAACTTCATAAGAGCAGGTAGGATTTTATAACTGTACCATTCAATGCATGTCGCAGTTTCCGTCATCATTTCCGAACAAAAGATACAAGATGGTCGTCAACCTTCTCCTTCTTTTCATAAAACCCCAAATTAATCGAAATATAATGAGAAATCTTCTTTTGAATGTTTCTTTCACTGGAGTGTGGACATACTGGAGCACCAACTTAACGAGTTTTAGTCGACAAATCGACCACAGTATTTCTTTTTTTCTTATTCTTAACTTTTGTGTTTATTCTATCTCTCTCTTTTACTGAAAAGCTAATTTTGGGGAACGTAAACTAACCAACACCGGTTGTCAAACTTTGAGGATGGATATATATATATATATATATATATATATATATATATGCATATATATACATAGATATATATGCATACGCATATACATATCTATTTATATACTTAGATGAACTTAGATATGTTTCGACCAAAGATTGGTCCAGGCCATGTTTAACTTAATAGCACCACCTGATAGGATTATCTAAATGCTTTTTGAGTCGAGTATTGTGGTATCATGGTGCATTGGAGTAGGGAGTTCTTGTTGAGTGAGTTGGATCCAGGTATAGGTTACTTATCTGGTATTCCTTGAGGAAATTTGTCCATATTCCATTTAAAGAAGCACCCTCATATAACACTAATTTAAGTAAGCGCTCATCATTCTTCGAACGCACAATCTATCGCTACTTAACAAATTCTGAGACGTGGGTTTTTTTACCTGCAAACATAACATCTACACATTTTTACACTTTAAGTGAATTGAACGTAGATACATTTGAAAACAGACTTTTCTTCCATCTCATTATTATTTTATTGGAATATAATTAATTCTCTCTCATCTGTCACTCATTCCTATTATCTATAAAGAAACCTAACCTCTAGTACTTCTCTTTGTCAGCTCGAAGATGTAAAATGTTACCCAGAAAAAGGAGGATTTGTTAAATAATGGGTACTATATCCCCTTATTTTTGTCAGCAATTAACCTCTAGAAGGGGCCGTTCGGACCCTATTTTGACTACTCTTAACTATCCTGACTTTTAATTTCTTTCCTCCTTCTATCTTTTATATCGCTTTCATCATTATCTCAGAGCTTCTTCAATATATTTACCTATACATGTGCTTTAATATATTTATGTCTACATCTGAAGATTTTTAAAAAATCAATTATCTTACATATATGTTTTTAATACATTTATTTATAGATTGTTATGTATTTATATATCATTAATGTATCATGTATATACTTGTTCTTTTAATTCCTCTGAAATTAGAGTCATGTTTATGGATTAAATTATCTGGTCTTGCGTTTCTTCATATTATATATTTTTATTTTTTGTCTCAAGTTCCTCTTGAGCACTTATAAGTGCAAACTATAACTTTGTAACAGAATTTCTGAGTGGCTGTGTGGTAAGTAGTTTGCTAACCAACCACATGGTTCCGGGTTCAGTCCCACTGCGTGGCATCTTGGGCAAGTGTCTTCTGCTATAGCCTTGGGCCGACCAATGCCTTGTGAGTGGATTTGGTAGACGGAAACTGAAAGAAGCCTGCCGTATATATGTATATGTATATGAGTGTGTGCGTGTTTGTCCCCCTAGCATTGCTTGACAACCGATGCTGGTGTGTTTATGTCCCCGTCACTTAGCGGTTCGGCAAAAGTGACCGATAGAATAAGTACTGGGCTTACAAAGAATAAATCCCGGGGTCGATTTGCTCGACTAAAGGCGGTGCTCCAGCATGGCCGCAGTCAAATGACGGAAACACGTAAAAGAGTATAAATATATACATATATATATATAATATATATATATATATATATATATATATCGTTTGTAGAAATACAGGATCTTTTCGGTTTGAACGGCAGTTTTCTTCTAGCGGTGTCATATGAAATTGTCACCCATAATTATGACCCTAGTATCTATCTATTGCATTTCAATCTGTTTTAGGTTTAGGGTTAGTTAGGGTTAGTTAGGGTTAGGTTTAGGGTTAGGGGCGGGGGAAAGGGTATCTTTTTTTCTTCACAAATGTAAATAAACCCAATCTGTTTCTTAAACGAGGAACATATTCATACGGCACAGAATGTTTTCACCTCAATAGACGTCATTGATTGGTAGAAATTGCAGAAATTGAAGTAAAAAACAACAAATATCTTACAAACTATAGAATTTTCTCAATAAAGCCAAGAGAAAAAGATGTTTTATAAACACATTCTACCAGTATACGAAGTTTGAAATTTTTTAGTTACCTAGAAATTATGTTAAAAACTGCCGTTCAAACCGAAAAGATCCGAATTACATACGTCCGGAGGAGAAGCACATTCTAACATGTACATTAGTTAATATTATAGTGGGGTAGTCCGATTTATGGTGTTATTCTGGGTATATCGCGCATAAGGGGTTTAGCGTCATGGCGTGTCTTCAGACCCTAAATCCTGATGGAGGAGGAAAAGCCTCGTTATAAAGGGAAAACACTAGGTGATTATCTCCCTTTGCCATTGGCCATTGATTTTCGGCTGCGCCACCATCTTGCGGTCACTAAAGCACTATAATGGCAAACAATTGCTTCCCTTCGACCTAGGCTATTAGTTTCCAGCTGTAGCTCGACCCTGCGATTTCCAAAGAGCTACCAGGAAGTTTCTAAAATACAGGCACGGACTAAAAGTTTCCGTTCTCGAGTTCAGGATATCCCCTGGCACGAGCGAGACTTCAAGAATCCTCGAGCGTTTGGCAATGCATAACTTGCACCGTTTCTTCCCGTTGATGTAGGGACCTAGGTTCTCGAGTATTTTTGATGTGATCGAGTATGGAATCTCTTCGTCTCTTAGCTGCCAGATATGGCTGGACAGCGATGTCAGGTATCCCCTTTACAGAACTTTAAAGGAGAAGAGATGATTGGAAATACGCTGTTTAAGAGAATTCTCCGTGAATCCCATGTATTTCTGTGGACGCGTGATGTCATTGCGCCTGTTGTATGTTGCCGCTACCGTTGCCACTGATGGTGGTGTTGTCAATGGTAGAGTTGGGGCTGCTGATGTTGGGGTTTCTGCTGTTGTTGATGGTGTTTGTGCTGGTGCTTATACAGCCGAAGATCGATGGCCAAAGGCAAAGGGAAATAATCACTTAGGGTTTTACCTTTATAAAGAGGCTTTCCCCCCTTCTGTATTTTAAAGAGGTCTTAGACCAGCAAGATTTTGGGTATGAGGATACGCCATAAGGCTAAGCAACTTATGGGCGAGAAACCCAGGATAAGCTCATTTACCGGCCTACCTTACTATAGTATATATATATATATATATATATATATATAATAAATATTAGGGAATAAATCCAAATTTACAGGGAAAAAAATCAGATTTAGGATTAAATCCAATTTTATAGTAAAATATTATAAAATATTATTAGAGACAAAACCACTATTTTGCAAAACAAACAGGAAAGACTTAATCAATACATAAAATTTAAAATTTTATGTATTGATTAAGTCTTTCCTTGTTTGTTTTGCAAAATAGTGGTTTTGTCTCTAATAATATTTTTAATATATATATATATATATATTATATATTATATATATATAAGTTCAATTAATATTAAATATCTCATTAAGGGATAATAACATCCAATACTGCTTTATTACCTATTATTAATATTGAATATTATATTTAATATTAAAAAATAAGGTAATTATACAAAACGTGACATAATCCCTGACAGCTGTTTCGATTCAAAGTTTAGAAATTAATTAAAATAATTAAAACATTATAAAGAGGGAATCTCGTCGGAAGTAGAAAAAATATATACCATTACATCTTTGTATTTTTATGTGTTAAGTGTACGGATTAATTAATGATTTATCTCTATTTTCTTGTGTATATAACATATATATAATGTATGTATGTATATACATATATATATATATGTGTGTGTGTGTGTGTGTGTGTGTGTATGTGTGTGTGTGTGTATTCGACGAAATTCCAACTCAGTTTACGTCTATAAAATCCAATCACAAGATATTGGTTGATCCAGGGCTATACTAAAAGATACTTGGCCAAAGTATTTCACGGTGGGACTGAACCTGAAAGCACGTGTTTGCTAAGCGAGGTTCTTAACCAAACAGCCGTGCCTAGCTTCTATTTTTCGCTCCTATAGCTTCCATTTACATTATACTGATATATGAAACAACCGTAATACTGCATTAAACATTGCGTCATGCAAACTATATGTCTTAGAGTATGCCCGTGTATGTGTGTGTGTGTGTTTATGTGTGTGTTTCAGTGTGTGTGTGTGTGTATGTGAGTGTTCGATATGTAAGAAATCTATGAGCCTGTATGGCCCCACATGACAGAATGCTTTGTATTGAGAGCGAAAAACAAACGCGGTTTCTTCGTTCACTTGAAAAAAAAAACGGAATAGCTCGGAGGAAAAAAATGTCGCCATGGGACTTCAGCGTATGAGGTTATATAAGTCCATACTTTTTGTACTGTGGTGCATGGGAGTAATGTTTCTACATTATTTACCCCCCAAAGACTGGTGTCGTGACGTGTAATTGATAATTGTTACTTATAAATATTCATTGACATCTTTTATGAAATATATATTTCTTCCCTTAATCTGAGTTGTACTTATTTACTTCATTTAAGATTTATGAATGCGCTGCATACAGACACATATATATATATGTATGAATCTGTATATAAATATATGTATGCAAAAGTGTACATATATATATATATTCATATATGTGTGTATATATATGTGTGTACATATATATGTGTATACAATATACATATAACAAAATATATATATATATATATATATATATATAATATAGTTATATGATATATGTATATGGATATATATGTATATATATGTATATGTATATATATATGTATATATATATGATATTATGTATATATATATATATGTATATATATATATATATATATATATCGGTATATATATATATATATGTAAATATAGTATATATTGATATATAATATATATATATATATATGTTTATCTAATATAGTGTATCATACATACATATATATATATGTTATATACTAGATATATGTATATATATATATATATATATATATATATATATATATATATATATATATATATATATATATATTATATATATATATATAGGCGCAGGAGTGGTTGCGTGGTAAGAAGCTTGCTTCCCAACCACATGGTTCTGGGTTCAGTCCCACTGAGAGTGGCAACTTCTACAGTGGCTTCTACTATAGCCTCGAACCGACCAAAGCCTTGTGAGTGGATTTGGTGGAGGGAACCTGAAAGAAGCCCGTCACATGTGTATATATTATATATGTGTGTTGTGTGTGTGTGTGTGTGTGTGTCTGTGTTTGGATACAACTAGGCAACTGCATGGGTCCCCCCGTTGTCCGTGAACCCTGTGACATATCCATCTCATCGGAACTAGTGCTTTCGGTACTCTGTG